>NC_051177.1:162119991-162237214 GCF_013339695.2 Rhipicephalus sanguineus | reverse complement strand
CCGGGACAGATTAGCGACAATATAACGATACCTCCTCTACCCATAAACACCAACCCTGCTTTTCACGAACGTAGACGTAAAGACAGGGCAGAGGCATTGCGAGCCAGGTACACTAATAATAACAATAATATCTGAGGTCTAACGTCCCAAAACCATGATATCATTATGAGAGAGGCCAAGCCACGTACTCTAGTCGACAGGACGTCCTTCATATACACGCTGCGGAATATTAGAGCAAAGCAGTAGACACGGCAGTGACAGTTAGGGAAGACGGAACCTCGACGGCGTACTGCACACTCAGTGGCGTCGAGACGGTAGAGGCTGAGGAAGTGGCCAGAGCCTTGGCTATAAGTTAAAAGGGGGTCAGGGTGGTAATCAGCGACTCCAAAAACGCTGTGAGAAATTACGAATGGCGAAGGGTGGCGGAGACTGCCGTCCGTGTATCAAACAGGATAAGAAGACCCAGAGAGATGACTCTGCTCGTCTGGGAACCAGCTTGCCAGGGATTTCGAGGCAACGAGGACGCTCATTCGGACGCCCGAAGTCCGACGTTGCTGTCGCCCGCTGGAACCTCCCAAGTCAATGAAATTACAAAACATAAAAGGCGATATGCGCGCATACCAAGAAATCACAGCGCATTACAGACCAAATCGGCAAATACACCCCGGGCCGACAGAATGCTCACTAAGAAAGAGGAGGTTATGTAGAGAAAATTACAGATGGGGTTTTTCCAAATCACAGGGCCCGTACTCTACAGCATGTGGCATCCTAGTGTTCAGATCACAGTGCAAATTTGTTCCTCATGGTGTGGACATCTCTGACTCAGTACAATAGCTCGCGCACTCTACAATCCTGGCAGACCCTAACGTCCAGCAGGACATCATCAGTCAGGCATTTGCTGCTGTCTTGTCTCATGGGAGTCAGGCCGGAGGCTAGGGGCAACGGGGGAGGTGGGCTTCCTTCTGACGCCAGTTCATTGATGTTTTAACAAAGTCTTTTTTTGGTTTATGTCCATATCATGCCACTACACCCTAAGCACGGTAACTGCTATAAGACCTGCGCAGTTCTCAAAATTTTTTACGAGGAAATAAAGGTTAAATTCGGAAAACAAATGCGTGTATAACTGTACAATGTCAGAGATAATTGCCAGTAATTTAGAAGTTATTCAAAGGACGGTAACTTATAGTAAAATTAGAAATGTTCCCACTTTTCTATACACAAAAATGAAGCAACATTATTATCCCTATATGCTACAAAGCCGCATACCGACTGTCGCCTACAAACAAGATTTCTGCCGTTTCGGTAAGTCTCGGTGCACTCAAATATATCCCTTTATTGGTGCAATCAAAATTACGGTGATGCCGCCATGTGAGGCCGGCTTTGCTAGTTACATTTCGAAAATCAATCAATCAATCAAACAATCAATCAATCAATCAATCAATCAATGAAACTTTATTTTAATGAATAGATATATGCAATTTCAGGGATTATTTGGTCCGATAGCCTAAAGTGGCTAGTGGCCGGTCCAATACAATGTGCAACATAAAAAAATGTACAGGTGAGCTTTGAAATAACAAACAAAAGCAATCATATAAATTCAGACAACACAGTAATACATTTTTTCCTGCAGGAATGCATACTTATTAGCTTACAACTAGCTTGATATACATAGGCACTTATTGAAAAACAATACAATGAAAATCGAATCAAACACACTCATGCTTACATGTCTTGACGCCACAGAAAAAATGATTTACATGCCATGCTGAAATTACGTGCCGTTTTAATCTCTAAAGGGACCGTGTTCCATATTTTTGTTCCATTAAATTGTATTAGTCTTTCTCCGTAAACATTAAAACATTCGGGCAGATTGAAATTACCATTCGAAGCATGTCGCATATTGCGTTTAGGAATTGAAAAAAGATCAGCAGGCAAAGGTGAATTTCTATTAATTATGTTATTTACTGAAACGGCAATTTTATAGTCGCGCAACATCGGAACCGAGAGAATGCGTTGTGATTGGGAAATATTACCTACTGATTCACCTTGGCTTATGATTTTCAGTGTACTAGGGTCATTCCACGCCAAACGTCCTAGACATTGCGCTCGACCCTCTCCAATTGTATTGTAAAAAATTGTAGACGTTCATATCAGTGCACTATTTGTCCTCGGAAAGTATATTTTGGAAAAAAAAATTTCTTGTCTGTTACAGTGATTTGAATTTTGCCGTAGTAGGGTGAAACATAGGTTGCGAAAAAATACTATAAAAAATACAATACTTTACGGAACGCCATAAATATCTGCTGTTTACTTGAAAAGGAATGGCACTATCTTGTTATAACCCATTGACGACCACTACTTTGTCTCACGATGTGATTTGTGGTGAAGCAATGCTGCAATTCTGCGCCTATTTTGATTATTTTATAAAAATTCTCCGAATATTACAGACAAAATAGGACTATATCACATGGCTCGATAGTTGGCAGTAAGCGTGTCAAAAAAGTATCGAAGTCGATGACCGAGTAGTTTCGAAGTGGAAGGGGCGCAAACATTGAAAAATGTGTGAAATGCTCCACGTTCAGGCACAAGTAGAGTGGTGATGCAGTCCATGTAAAAATGCACGCTTGGTCTCGTTGTGAAGAGTAAACAAAGAAAATTTATTTGTGAAAGTTTCATCGGAGTGTTTTTTGTTTTTGGCGAGAAACAAAAATTTATGTTGAGCGTTCTCGGCGCGCCTGGGCGCGGGCCCGTAAGTGCGCTTCACTGCGAGGCCACTGTTCCTTGGGACAACGGAAGTATGCAGCGCCCACGCGGGTGGCTCGATCGCGTGCTGCTGTGAGTTTTCACGTTGCTGAAAACTTGCAAACAGTGCACATGGCTGGCAGAATGTTTCGGAAGGGCACTAAAGGCTGCCGGTTAGTAGTCGGAGCAGAGCACGATTTCATTGCCACGTCACTGCATGCACACGTACGACAGTCGCAGAGCTTGGGTTGTGTTTTCGATCTCTGCGGAGGTTGCAGTTCTTACTTCCGTTGCCGACGTATGGTCTTCGCCACTTGAAATGCCTGTGTTGCTGAGTAGGTGGTGAGCCCGGCATTAAGAGTGGTCAGTGATGATGGCACGAAAAGGTGAACCGTGCGCGTACCTTTGAGGGAGATTGTAGACTCAAACCTTGCTGAGAGCTCAACTTTCTGCCACGTTGCATGCGATGCTTTCATCTTAGTACCTTGTGATTACTAAGTGAAGGCGATAGACATTTAAAAGAACGAAGCCGCCTTAAAGGCACCGGGAACACAGTTATATACACATAATTTTTTTTAATTCCTTAAAGCCGCCTTAAAGGCGGCTTCGTCCTTTTTTATATTTATCGCTTTCGGTTTCCGTTGCACAGGCTCTCCGTCTAAAATATGACACGATAGCAGTATACTCACCATTCGCAATGTTTATCTTACGCGCTGCCAAGGGATGTGGCCGAAAGGCGAACCTTCGAGTGCCGCGTGCTCGCTCGGCGACGCGATCACCGGAGCAAAGTTCACCTCTGCCGAAGATCCGAGCGTAAGAATACATAGCCCCATTCAGCGCCGAGGCACGAATGGCGCGTGTCACGTTCAAGCGAGCTGACCATAAAAAAGAATTATAAGTGTATTCCCGGTGCCTGTTAGCCACTTTTATTATATGAAAATATATTTTAAACGAGCCATCACTCGTTTTCCCTGACGCTTCGTCAGTGGCACTGCGGAAAGCCGAAGAATGCGTGTCGAAACGCGAAAACTCACAGCAGCACACGATCGTGCCACCCGCGTGGGCGCTGCATACTTCCGTTGCCCCAAGGAACAGTTGCGACGCAGTGAAGCGGACTTACGGGCCCGCGCCCAGGCACGCCACGAACGCTCAACATAAATTTTTGTTTCTCGCCAAAAACAAATAACACTCCGATGAAACTTTCACAAATAAATCTCCTTTGTTTACTCTTCACAACGAGACCAAGCGTGCATTTTTACTTGGAACGCATCACCACTCTACATGTGCCTGAACATGGAGCATTTCACACATTTTTCAATGGTTGCGCCCCTTCCACTTCGAAACTACTCGGTCATCGACTTCAATACTTTTTTGACACGCTTACTGCCAACTATCCAGCCATGTGATATAGTCCTATTTTGTCTGTAGTATTCGTAGATTTTTTAAAAAATAATCAAAATGGGCGCAGAATTGCAGCATTGCTTCACCACAAAGCACATCGTCAGACAAAGTAGTGGTCGTCAATGGATGATAATAAGATAGTGCCATTCCTTTTCAAGTAAACATCAGATATTTAAGGCGTTCCGTAAAGTATTGTATTTTTTAAAGTATTTTTTCGCAACCTATGTTTCACCCACTAGGCAAAATTCAAATCACTGTAACAGACAAGAAAATTTTTTTTTCCAAAAAATACTTTCCGAGGGCAAATAGTGCACTGATATGAACGTCCACAATTTTTTACAATACAATTGGAGAGGTCGAGCGCAATGTCTGGGACGTTTGGCGTGGAAAGACCCTGTACGCTTTTGAAGTCGTTCAAGAGTTTTTAGATAAGTGTTGTACGTCACACCCAACGATTCCAGACAGTAACCTATATGACAGTGACACAATGAAAAGTAGAGTGTGCGAAGTATAGCTTGTGGAAAATATTGGCGAGCTTTTATTAGCGAATAGCAGCCATAGGCTACCTTTGCGCACACACTCTTTACTTGCTCATGCCAGTGTAAATGCTCATCAAAAGTGACGCCTAAATATTGAAAACAAGGAACTTGTTGAATAGGAGCGTTGTTTATTGTTAGGATAAGAGATTCAGCGTCAATATGTTTCCTACGAGAGTGAAACACCATGTACTTTGTTTTAGTACAGTTAACAGTCAGCTGATTCCTGGCAAACCATTCCGAAATGTTCGAGAAATCGGTCATCGCGTCATTTTGTAGATCTCCTAAGGAGTGTCCTGTGAAAACTAAAACAGTGTCGTCCGCGTACATCAGTGCCCTTGACCTCTGTAGGGATCGCGGGGCATCATTGATATAAAGAGAGAACAATGTAGGGCCCAAAACTGAACTCTGTGGCACCCCGCATTTAATATATCCGTAAGATGGCTTGATGTCACCAATGACTACCTTTTGTTTGCGTGCCGATAAATAACTAGAAAAGAAATCAAGGAGTTACCTTTTATCCCATAGGAATGCATTTTTTCCAGTAAAATGGAATGACTAATAGCATCAAATGCCTTTCGTATGTCTAAAAATACTGCTATTGCTATGTTGTTTTCATGCATCGCGGAATTATTGTATTGCGTAAGCATCGAAACAGCAGTTGAAGTGGACCTGTTAGCAACAAAGCCGTGTTGCTGGGGACAAAGTACATTCTGTTCACCCAGGAAGCGCCTTAAGTGCGACGAAATTAGTTTTTCAAGCGTAGTGTTAATACTACTCAGGACAGATATTGGTCTGTAGCTGTCCGGAAGATTCCGATCACCAGATTTGTACACTGGTATTACTTTGGCGGTCTTAAGTATACTAATATAGGTTTTAGAGGAAAATGCATGATTAACTATATGGCATAAGGGACCACACAAAACATCAATATTCTCCTTTAAAATCCTTGATGATATGGCGTCATGGCCAGCTGCCTTGTTCCCTGGTAACTTCTTAATAACTTGTCGGATGTCATGCTCAGTCACATCACATAGATAGAAATTATTGGTAACAGTACCGGGTGCATTTAAATTCGGCATATGAGCAGGGAATTTCATCGCAAGGCTGAGACCAATATTAGTAAAGTAATCGTTAAAGTTGTCGGCCACTTCGCGAGTTGGATTATCAGGTATAATGCGTTGTTTGCTACCCATGCCAGTGACGTCTTTAACAATCTGCCATATCTTCTTCGTGTTACCATCATTTTTTTTCACTAGGTTGGTATAGTAGCACTTCTTGGATTTTCTAATCATTGCTACTGACTTATTTCTGTAAAACTTAAAATTTTCATGGTAGTATTCATTGCTCCTGTTATTTTTCCATTTGTCGTAGTAAAAATCTTTCAGCTTCAAAACCTCAAGTATATTTCTATTCATCCATGGACATATGGCACGGTCATAATTTCGGCGCAAACAGTTACGCGTTGATCGTTCAATGGCGTCCACAATGCATGGTACAACGTACTCTTGGTGGATTCAGTTCAACAAATTTCCATTTTTTTAGAAGAACTGAAGGTGACAGCGCGTGATATGACATGCCGTATGACTGCACGTAACTTATCAAGAAATATATCCTATGTAAACAAAGACACGAAATTCCAAAATGAATTGCGGCTCTATTATGTCGCTATCTATTTTCGTCGGAGCAGGAAAATGAAATGCTGCGAGCATTATTAACTGCCTATTAGTGTTTCAATGGCGAGAGCGTATTACACTCAGCCTTCGGAGTACAATTTAGGGATGTGCTACCGTTAGCGCTGCCGTGAATATGCACACGAGCGAACTTCGCTGCACTCGTTAGTCTAAAGAATTCAGGCCACGCGTGCAACTATAATCTGAATCCTTGCCTGAGTTCGACGTCTTTCTTTCTAGTTTGTTTGGCTAATTGTGATTTATGCTTTCGTCAGACTGAAAATGCAGATCCGTGACGCATTGGCACACACCGAATAATTAAAGTGCTCGAGTCACTGCACCGACATTTTTAATGTGTGAGCATACCAGACATTTCTTTTGTTCCATGCTGAGGATAGCGCTGCTAAACGTCGTTAGGAGGCTTCTTTGTTATGTGAAATAATTAATGGTGAAGAACGCTGCATATGAAGTCATCAGAGACACGGGTAAGAATTAGGTTAATTGAAGGTGCGTGACTTTCTAGTATAACGTTTATTTTTTGTTTCGTGCCCGCACGGTTAGTCATTAGTACATGCGTTAGTAGCGCCTGCCAGGCTATAAATATTCAAGAAAAAAAAGTACCAACGTATGTCAAGGGAAAAATAATTCTCAACGATGGCGAGCAAGATGGACATCACGAGAAAGAGCTGTTGTTCCTGCTGGGGCTTCCTTAAGGAAAAATGTAAGCTGGCTACGCTGAGGCAGAAATATGATGATTCATGCGGAGACTACATTGATAGTGGGAATAATACACCTGGTGTTGCGAGATATTTATTTATATCTCCCTTTTTATTGCATTGTTTCAAAGTAAATACCGCTACAAGACGATTAAGCAGCGCCACCACATCTACGAACGATGCACGACGAGCTGAATGTAGTTTTTTATACCACGGATAGCGCAATAATTGAAATCAGCTGAAATAATAAGTGTCACGTTGTTACATTTCCGTGAATGTTTGTAGTACACTATAATTGCCACATAATGATTTATATCGCTGAGCTATTAGTTAGGTACCGTATCTACACGAAAATATGTCGAGCACGAATAGAGTTGCACCCTTAATACTGTGATTTGGGCGACGTAAAAAAATTTCAATTATATCTCGAGCTATATTTGCTGAGAAACGACAAAAATTGGAGCACTACACACCTTCATTTACAATAAGCACGGATTATTTACAGTACGCGCACACAACATATATAACGTGCCATTTAACCGCGAGCAAAATCATGGTATTGGATATTTCTATTTTCTGAACTGCTGGTGGCAACGGAATCACATACAGCGATCGTGGTCATCTGTATGCCGCCATTCTGATTCCCACGGTCTTAGCAGTCGACAAGATATCTTAACATAGAGTCCCAGCGTGCGCAGCTATTGTGTCTGAGTCGGATCTGTAGTCGGCAGCATTCACTGTGCTCTGCGAAAGTTTTAACGCAAGAGCGTTAAACGCGGCGTCGGCGTCCTTTTTGGTGACCGTAAAAGCAGCGCTGGCCCCGAAGGCAGCGGGATCGAATCCCGGTCGCGGCGGCTGCAATTTCCATGGAGGCGAAAATGTTTGAAGCCCGCCTACTTGTATTTGGGTGCACGTTAAGTAACTCCAGGTTTGAACGCCAGTTCAGAAATAGTAGTCATGACGCCAGGCTATGTGTAAATCAATCAGTTGGAAATTTGCCCATAGCGGCTTACAAGAGCGTCTTTCGTTGATGATATTGTGCAGTCCAACCGACTGCTTCAAGAACCTTCAATAAACTATATAAATTTTATAAAACAATTTACAACCCATCAGTAAAAGTATTCATGTTCAGCATGGTCGTTCCTTTTTAGACCTATGGGTCATTTTTATGACAAATTACACAGGCATGATCAAGTACAGAAAACACGTGCAAAGCTAGGTGACTGCTGCTACACTCTAATAAAATCTCGACAATATTGTCCTCCAGCTGTACTTCGTACACTGTACTTTTCATTATGTCACTGTCACATAAGTTATTACCTGGATTCCAGGATTTCGTTGTGCACTAGTTATATAAAACCTCTGGAACGACGCCGAAAGGGAATGCTGAGAGACATCAGCCAAGATGAACACATAGGTAAAATTTTGCAGTCATAATGCATTCGTTCAGTTCTGATATTGTGGGAATATATCACTGCTGTGTCGAAAGTTAGCGTAACTAATTAAAACTGTCATGTTTCTGTCGATTATTTTTTTCTCATTGCCAAATGTAAAATTCGGCATGCTTCAAACGGTACCCCGTTTCTGCTCATTTCTGATAATATATATCGGGAGAGACTAATCGAATTGAGCCCCGCCACGGTGGTCTAGTGGTTATGGCGCTCGGCTGCTGACCCGAAGGTCGCGGGATCGAATCCCGGCCGCGGCGGCTGCATTTTCGGTGGAGGCGAAAATGTCTGAGGCCCGTGTACTTAGATTTAGGTGCACGTTAAAGAACCCCAGGTGGTCGAAATTTCCGGAGTCCTCCACTACGGCGTCTCTCATAATCATATCTTGGTTTTGGGACGTTAAAACCCCACATATTATTATTATTACTAATCGAATTGAGAAGTAATATTGCAAACATGTTTTTCGTTGCTAGAAAAATGGCACTTAATTTCACCCTATAGCGTGCGATTCATGTCTTGCTTCCAATTCAGAATATAAGCACTTCTGCATGTTGAGAGAAAAGGGGTTCAGTGCATGTTCATCCCATGTTTAAAAATATGTACCTATGTGTTTTAATAGTAAAAGTACCTGGTACACTTGATACAAAATTGCCCATATATATATATAGGGTGTTTCAAGAAATGTGCCCAACCTTTCAAAAAATCAGGTAAATCCGATATTTCCTCAGGGATTTCAGAATTGCTTTTTCTGTAGCGGCAGGAATCTTAAGGTAGTTAGGGACATCATTTAGGACAGTAATTAAGAAAGTTACAATAATTAACTTTTTAATTAGTGATTATGTCAACTGGGAGAATTGAAGTTCTTCATGCGAGGAACCCATCCGAGCTTTGAGATTTCGAAGAAGCGTCCTCTAGAATTGTTGTGGCGTAATGAAATTCAACAAAATGCAACGGCTTTCAACAGCGAAAGCCATCGAATTCGGTTGAATTTCATTACTTAGTAATTATTACTAGAGGCCGCTTTTTCGAAATCTCAATGTTGGGATGGGTTTCTGGCACGAGGAACTTCAATTCCCCAATTTGACACAGTCACCTAACTCCACTAATTAAAAAGTTAATTAATTTACCTTCCTTAATTACTGTATCAAGTCATGTCTCTGACCATATGCCTAACGCTACAGAAATAGTCATTCACTCATTTTGGACGTCTCAGAAGAATATGGCAGTTGCGTTCTTCCATGTTTCTGCTTAGGTTTCGCCATTGAATTTGGTTGAATTTCATTACTTCGTACGTATTACTAGATGCCACTTTTTCGAAATCTCAAAGTTGAGTTAGGTTTCTGGCATGAAGAACTTCAATTCTGCCATTTGACGCAACCACCTAACTGCACTAATTAAAACGTTAAGTAATTTAACTTTTTTTAATTACAGTCCCAAATAATTTCTTTAACCATCTTAAAATCCCTGCCACTACAGAAAAGCCAATTCTGAAGGAAGCAATCAAATATCGCATTTTCCTGATTTTTTGAGAAGGTTGGACACATTTCTTGAAACACCCTGTATATATATATATATGCACACACACACACACACACACATATATATATATATATATATATATATATATATATATATATATATATATATATATATAACAGAGGTGACATTTGAGTGGCTGTATAACAGAAGTGACAGTCATAATGCGTCCCCTCTTTGTCACTTTCACTTCTATTATTCTGACGAAGGCCGGTCCCACGGCCGAAACCTAAAGAAATCATTGTTTTTCGACGTGTGTCTTCTTTTTATTCATACTATTTACCGGCGTCCAAGAAGTTATTCTCTGCAATTATATATATATATATATATATATATATATATATATATATATATATATATATATATATATATATATATATATATTCAATATCAAGTGTACCAGGTAAATTTTCGACCATCGCCGGTCGTGCTGAGAAAAACTTGTTTAAAGGGGCCCTGCAACACCTTTCTTAGTTATAATGGAATAGTCTCATTATTGATGTATGACTCTTCATGAGTCATATGCCGCAAAAATGTTTCCAATCCGTCAAGTCTAAGTGGTGTTACCAAATTATAGAGATCACGTTCCGCAGCTTTCTCCCTCCTCTCAACGCAGCGAGCGCGCGGAAAGCTGCGCGGGGCGTGAAGGGAGGGAAGGCGGAGGTGCGAGGAGGCGCCGAAGAGTTACGTCAGCGCCGGCGGCATTTTTTTTTCGTTTTTTTCGCTCTGGCGTCTCGGCGCAACCACGTGGTCTGTCGCGCCACTTTCGGTCGGCTTGCGTGGTCGTCGTCGAGCGGAGCCCATCGCACCGTGTATCGCGCGTGCTTCAAAACTGCGAGTCGGTTTGGTAATGTTTGGTGTGCACCTCGAACTGCCGTAGTGTTTTCATCGCTCTGCCAAGCCTGGACGCAAACTTGCGTGCGCGATTGGAACGAATGACACCTGAGATGGGTTTCGACCCACGCTCCGATACACCGCCTCCTCGTACTGCTCGCGCTTGAATCGTATTCAACACGGCAAAGCTGCGTGAACACTTCTCCCAGTTGCGGTACTTCGATGCTGTTTGCTCTTCGAATGCGGGCGCACAGCGAGTGCGGGCTGACAACAAAGAACTAAAGACTAGAAGAAAGGATCGTGGGGCATCTAGGCATCGGGTCGGCGCGGACCCATCCCCCGTCTGTCTGCAGCTACCGTGAAAATGCGAGTCTGCTTGGTTGCTGTGTCGCGGCTTCCCGGGAACGTGAGACTACGGGGATGATACGCCGAGGTACGGCTCGATGACATACTGAACAGACAGCGAACGGGACTCTCGCCATACAGCGAACACAGGTATCATAAACTAGCCGGCGCCAGCATTGTTATCGGAGAAATGCTGCACCGCTGCCTCGGTCGGTCGAGAGAACGTGCCGGCGATGCAGTTTCCACCTGACGAGGCAACACTCGAACGGCTGCCACTCTCAACGGCAACTGGCGATGGTCAAAAGCACAGAAATATTCACGATTTAGGCACTGCGCCTGGTGAAGAAAACGCAACCACGCAATTATGAGCAGACGAGCTGTCGGTGAGACCGGAAGTGCTAATATTAATCTTTGTTCGGTGTTTTAAGGGCATAACACAATATAAACCTACATATTATCTACATATTGAACTCACAATTAACAATGAAGGTAATAATGAGGGTGTTATAGTGATTATAACATCAGCCAATGGTGGAACTGCCGACAATCGCGTCATATATTGCGGACTAATAGATCATTTGTCGAGAGAAGAGGGAGCGATTTTCAGCTGACTGAGAATTTATTGTAAATTCCAGGCCGCTCGCTTCGCTATAATATTTGGCTCCCGTGTTCTCGGGAGCCTCGGCTAGCGATTGGCAGCGCTTTTTGACCATGCTCAAAAAGTGTTGCAGGGCCCCTTTAAGTTATTTAAGTTGCTCAAGTTGTTTTTATGATGTTTCAGGTATAGGGCACGCGTTGGCTTATACCTGAAAGATCATAAAATCACCTTAAGCAAGCTATAGCTTAATTATGCCGTTATTATTGCGTAAGACAATGTATCATAATTATCAGAAGCCAAACACGACGCCCTAGAACGGTTCTGCAGGCCATTGACTTCATTATAAATCTTCCCCGAAGGACGGTGAAGCGGTTGAATACTATCTGCCCTTTGATGGTCCAAGGGGTAGTACCATTCCATAATTTTAGCACTATTGACATTTTTGACGTTATATACAGCAGTATTCCTAAAAGAAGTGGCAAGCGCTTGTATGACTTGCATTATTTGCTACGGAAAGGCCCCCGCTAGAATCCTGGGCTGACGTGCTATGCAGTGAAGCCCAGGCAAAGGAAAACTTCGTGCGACCTTGCGGTTCATGGTTAAAAACTGTGGCAGTGCTAGTTCTGTGTTCTTTCTTGTCCGCGTCTTCTTCGCGCTGTTTTTAACCATGGATTTTTACCAACTGGCTCGCATTCACTCGCTTTTAAGTTACCTCGCGTTTGTTCAGTTAGCAAATTTTTTTTCGCGCTTAAATCAAAAACTACTGTTTTCAAACTTCTTGTACATCATACCCACAGAGCACACTACACAACGGTTTAAAAAATCATATGTTTACTTGGACCACTAGGTTGTGAAAATGAAGCCGCAATATTGGTCAAAACGCTCTTTTTCTCAAATTTGTCAGAATATTGTGGCAACGTTTCTTCTTCTATCGGTCCCGCAGTATTTTTAACACTTGCTATAGTGTCGCGTCTGACGGAAGAGCAGCCCAAGGAACGGCGAGCGAAAACTGAAACTTTATTATGCCAGCAACTCAAAACGACGTGCGAAGTGCCTGCGATAAAGTTACAACAACGAATGCCTGCGCCAGCTACAATGCCCCATTATATATATATATATGGAATGACCAATTATATATACATATATATATATATATATATATATATATATATATATATATATATATATATATATATATATATATATATATATATATATATATATATATATATATATATATATATATATATAGCTGTGGCCTCTACCGCTTACACTGTCTCAGCAAACACGTGATGGCGCGCGCGGCAACGCTCCTTCGTCAGACGTTTCCTTGCAGCAGTTGAAATAGTAGGACGGCTCCCAAGCGGCTCGGTGAGGATTCCACGGCAAGCGTTTCGGAGAAGCGTTCCAGAGTGTTGATTACCCCGATACCATGGTATAGTCGGTCGAATGGCGGTACGTTTTTGCCGAACGCACTTGGGATTTACAAATATCCTTCAATCTTTGTATTGGACTGTGCACTAGCTATATTAGGCTATCGGCGCAAATAATTCTTGTATATACATTGTTATTCTTCATGAATATATACTTCGACTGATTGATTGATTGATTGATTGACTGATTGCGACACTGCATCCATGTATATACGCAACGCAGCTGTGTGTAAGTGCGAACGGGGCTCGGATAACTGTCGACAATGTGAATTCATATCACAGCGACCGCAAGGTATTGCATAGTGCAAAAAAAATTCCTGAGAAATCGCACTGCAAACGATGGAAGCAACATTGAAGAAACCCAGGTAGACAAAATTTCCGGAGCCCTCCACTACGGCGTCCCTCGTAATCATATAGTTGGTTTGGGACGGTAAACCCCAGCTATTATTATTATTATTATGACACTTTCTCATTAAATCAGCTCAGTTGTACAACGTTTTTATTTTTTTTCTTTATCTTAAATTTATGCCATGAAGCTTTAGAGCAAGCCGCGAAGAATACTAGCGTTTTCTTAACTAATTTGCAAAAGCGAAATTGGCAGGTCAGACTTCCGTTCGCATTTATTTTCCGGGTCTAATTTTACACACATACACACACGCGCGTGCGCACCGACACACACACGCGCGCACACATACACACAAACACACAATCACGCACACACACATGCGCACCCCGCCACATACACACACAAGAAGCGGGAAGAAGTGCAGCAACTTTAGAAGCGCCGTCTCTTAATTCTCTTCACAAAAACCAGTGCTCCACCATGAAGGCCCGACGTACGAGGAGGGGGTTTTCGTCGTCTAATTAGGGTGGCTCTCGCAATGACGATCGACACAAAGGCGTTTCTTTGGACTAATTTCTCCGCTAAGGCAGACAAGTGAATTTCGCTGCGCTTTCTATGTCAAGTGGCCTCTGCAATACTGGCAGAAGAATGCAGCAGCCTGCCTTGGAATTGAGTGGGGTAATCGCACGGGCTATGCGTCTATTTTTAAGACTGTATTTTTGTTTGTTTCTTCATAAAGGCAATCTGGGAGGAGACAAACGTGAGATTTACTATGAGGTGCGAAATGTGTCAAGGGGAAAGGTTAGAATAATCTACTGACTTTCAAACGAAAGAGCTAGAAGAATCGTATTCAGCCGCTGTTACAACACTTTATATTTGGTGGGGTATCCTCGTCCGATTTTCGATGGATAGTCGAGGATGAGGGTACTTGAACACCAATGTTAGAATGCATAGCTTCGTTTATTTTTTGGATGTCGTGATGATAGCTTTGGAAGTTGAAACTGCGAATTATATTTAAACACTGTTTTGGCAACGTCAACGGATGTACCCACACTACTGAGAGAATGCCACCTAACGCCTATGGCGTTATCAAGCTACTCATTTACAACAGCGAAATTGTTACTCACCTCTGTAACAAAAGTGCACGATCATCTTCTAGTAATTTATTTATTCCTCGGTAAAATTTTCATAGATAGCGGCTCAAGCTTACTGATGTAAGTTTGTCAAGAGCCTCAACTGAAGACGCCTAAATTGCGCAGGTAGTTCGCTGATAATCGATACTGGACTTGGTCAGCGCATGGAAGCCGTGTGGAGTCAAATGGAGTCGAAGCATAATTTTGGCCAAGTGTGAAGTCGTCGTTGGAAGATGCTGTCGTCGCGATGTGAAAATCGAAACGGTGACGATTATGTCTGGTGTACTTATGGACATGGTCTTTTAACACAGATAAGTAGATTCCCAAAGAACCGTCCCGGTGGCCTTATATATATATATATATATATATATATATATATATATATATATATATATATATATATATATATATATATATATATATATATATATATATATATATATATATATATATATATAGAGCGAGGGAGAGAGCGGGGGAGAGAGAGGGAGAGAGCGAGAGAGAGAGAGAGAGAGCAGTAGCAACAATAACAACGTAGTAATAATTCTACTTGCTTATTGTGAAGTGAAACAGTCTGCTTTTGAAGTTATTACACGTAAAGGCCGTAGGTTTAAACTATTTTTCAGTGATTTGTCTAACACAGCACGCTATGTTCTCTGAAAGAGTAAGAAAAGACAATGACTTCCTTGTGTCAGTAACGGCCCTATCCTCGAGACTGCTTAAGTTTTCAACCAATGAAATGTAGTTCTGCTTCCATGAGATAATAGGATATTATACATTCATTCTCTTCATGCTTTGTTTTGTTTCTTCAATCGATAAAATTGCATTTTCTAACCTATAACCTATACTTTGATTTATTTGAATAAGGCGTGTGTCGATGAAACTACGGAGTAAGCAGGTTGGTTAACGCACTCTGGACACGAGTAACGCGCAGTGTCCATTGGAACGAACCGAACATAGGGCAGAACACCCCATTTTGCCACAGATTTTACTTTCCAATTTCTAAATGAAGTGCGCATATAGGAATTCTAATGCCGGAGACAATAGCAGACCCCGGGCCGCGGCTCTGCGTGCAACCACTGGCTTCCTTGTTTCAAAGAGCGGTGATTGGCGCAGGGAGTCGCCGTAATATTTCACTTGTAAAGCAGTTATCCAATAGGAGAACATCAAGCATTCCCAGTGTTTAGTGCCGCATGATAGCAGGATCACTTTCCAAGAACGTTTGAACGTGATGTGCTTCGTGAAACAATGCAGCAGGAGAGGTTGCCCAACAGACGCAGTTTTGATGTGTTGCTCAGATTCAACCTAAATTGTTAAAAAGAAATACGCATCAAGTTTACAGATATACCCTCTCCTTCATCACTCGTGTACAATGCGAGGCAGACAAGAAAGGGAAACTAAAATTTCGGCAAATATCAACAAAAGCTGGGAAATGTTTAATATTAATAATTGGACACTGTCAAAACGCTGCAGCTGTAAGAATACTCTTATTGAATTTCTGTAATGACTGTGCACTGTCCGTAATTGATTTACTACAGTGAAACCTCGGTGATAAGATCACAGCTCATACGAATTTCGGGGTCATACGAATTTTTCGTTGGTCCTGGCCCAGGCCCATTGCCCTGCAATATAATGGAGTACCGTTGTTGCGAACAGATTTTGACCCAGCGACGTTTGATACGAACGTACGCTACCGCCCATGTACGAAGAGGTGCTGTCCGCCCTGTCGCGGAAGACGCGCCAAGCACGTGCGAGCGCGGGAACGCAAGCGTGGGCATGCGCGTCGCATCGCCAAAGCGTCAGAATCACGGTGTAAGAAAACACTTCTCTTACACTCAGAATAAACCTTCAGAGACGCGTCACGGCCTCCGAGATTGGGTGCGCGAATCTTTGAGTCTCCTATGTTCCTCCGTGTGCCTTCGCTTTTAGATTACAGAGGACATTAGCGACATGCTTTATTTTTCTAACGCATCGACGCGGGTTGCTGTCGTTGTACTATGTACACGTGCCTGCCTCGTGCATCAGACATCCTATGAAAGGTGGACGAGGACAGAAAGAAGGCGAGGACGGTCGTGGCGAAGGAGTCAGGCCTCACAACGTCAACATACGCGACCATTGAGGTTGCACTTGCGCGGACACGGCCGTTCATCTCCCAAAAAACATTCCCAACACCTCCGTGATAACAAAATCATAACACAGGACCGTGGTTCTGTAATTTTGAGGCCTTGATCCATCGCGTCCAAGCACTTCTTTTGCTACTTTCGCTGCAGTACTCCTGTGTCATGGAAACAAGCATACTAAAATTTGGAAGGGGCTACTGTTGTCGCGGGTCACAACGCACCTGGTTCATTAATTAAATAGGCGCGTACGGGCCGTATATTTACGAGTGCTGGTATGATTGCCGACATCTAAAAACTTAACTGACAATCATTCAGGGTTCTTCCTGACGTTGCTGCGGCCCTGAAAAACAATAAATAAAAATGTACGTCAGCGTTCTTTTGTCGCATGCTAATTTTCAATGCTTTCTGGTGATACGAATTTCAGATGATACGAATGTTTTTGGTGGTCCCGTGAGATTCGTATCACCGAGGTTTCACTGTATTTGTATAGTTCGTTAAAGCCTTTGTGTGCCGTCTCCCGTACTCATATTTCTGAGCATTATATACATTTGCAGGTACGCATTTCCTTAGCATAGCTCCCCCAATGAAGGGCCAAATAAGATGAGCCTGTACGAAAATCAGCTTACTACTTAGTACAGTAGTTTGCCCCAATGCTTCTAATTAGCGCGCAAGCGCAGTTCGTCGTAGCTTAAAGCCCACACATAATCAGCACCATCAGTGTTCTGGTCTGAAGAAGAAATGCTCGGGCAATCAAGACTTTCGCAAGACCGCGTAAATAGCGGGAACGAAGTGCTTCGGTGCAATGAGCGGGCAATTCTAAGCGGCTGTAATCATCTCCGTGCGCGCGTCTCGTCTGTCACCTGCAATAAAAGCTTTTCTTTTCCTTGTTCTTTTTCTTCTAATAAAAGCGATTCCTTGCATTCGTGCTATCTGATTTCTAATGCGGAAATAGAAATATCCTGGGTAAAATGGGTGTTGTGGAGAACATAAAATCAGGAAAAGGTGGAAGAAATAAATGAGAGATCAGATCTGCATCCAATCATGCTCGTGTCCACCATCTCCAACCATTTTTCTAGGCTCTGCACTTCGCGAAAGAATTGCGAGAAAACTAGCCTAAGTTACTCCCTCTGCGCTATTTACCGAACAAGAAAAAAAATTACACGTTCATCTCCCCTACGGGCAACTATGGTGGGATGCGAAAGCATCGCGGGGGGTGCGCATCGAATTTCCGTTTCTCTTATGTGACTTATGAGATGGTGGCTGTCGAGGAGTTTGATTTACTGCTTGCCCACTCTGACGTTTACGTTCCTTGCGTTCCCCTGCCCGAGACTTCCTCTGCTCCGCGGCGGTGACGCTGCCGTTGCAACTAGCGCCGACGTTGACGTTGTTCATGGCGTTTCGCACAGTGTTGCACAGAGAGAGTTGACGGAAGCACAACGAACGCGCGCTTTCGCAGCCTCACAGCTTCGAGATTCGCTTGCCGGCATTGCCGTTTACGTTCAGCTTCGCGAGCGTCCATAGCGCCGTTGCGAAGAAGAGTTCAACGCTTCCGGCGTTGCCGTTTACGTGCAGCTTCGCCAGCGCCCATAGCGCCGTTGCGAAGGAGAGTGCAACAGGAGCGAGCGCGCATCACATTATGTACGAGCGCGCAGCTGTGGCTGAGAGAGAAAAACGGGAGAGGAGAAACGAAGCGGAGGCAGCGCTCACGCCACCTCCTCCCACTTCCTCGCGCTCATGCGAGAAGAGGGGGGGAGATGGCGCATGCGCAGTATGGGTGCGGACGCCGCAGCACGGACACTGCCCTGTTCATAAGATGCTTTCGCGTCTAAAAAGAGTTCACAGGGCGGATATTGTGTGGCCTATACGCCCTTTTTACTAAAGTAGCGTGCTCTAGCTGGCGGTCTGTATTCCCTTTAAAATATTCACGGACGATTACGATACTGGCTAACGGGAATTCTGAGCGCAGCTGTTTAGGTGTTTTCATTTTCTGATAAGGTAAACACATGCGCATGCGTCAAGGCGACGCGGCGCGGCGCGAGCGGGAGTATATACTCGCGGACAACTTTTCTTGGCAATGAAGCGAAGGCTACAGAGCCACAATGCACGTATCCTAACGCTAATGAATGTAGTCCCACAATTGCGTCCGTATTTTATGCGTGAGATATATAAAATACTCCTTCATTTTCTACACGTAGCTTTTTTAGGGGGAACGCAGCGCACAGAAGCGAGATATTTGTATTTCTTTTAATTTATACGTTGTCACTTTGCGTTTTTACATGCGTGAAAAAGTCGCGCCTCTTACCCGTACCTTAGACGCTAAGCAGCGTTTGCGTCGAAATGCAACGCTAGCCATCACTTTCCACGGCGTTACGATACGCGTGCCAAACCGGACTACTTCGCGTAGCAGTACATGTGCAGACGCTCCGCCCCTGTAGCTTTCCCTTCATTGCCAAGAAAAGTTGTCCGCGACTATAGAATGCTTGGTTTTCGCGTCAACGTAACATGGTAAACCTGGCGTCGCCAACTTCCGCCGTCGCTGGCTGACGCGAACGCTGCGCCGGACTACTATAAAGGGCCCCTAAAAATCCGCTAGAGCGTTCCACACACAAAGCGTCCCTTCGACCAACGCACGTCTTCCTCTCCCAAGCCACGCAGGTCAACCAACTTTCTAACGCCCGGGCGCGAGAGGCGTGCTACGCTGTCACAAGAAGCGCGAACAGGCACTAGGCATTCCAGACGCTAACATAGCTAACACATCGGCTCGTCGGCTCTCATAGTGGAAAACTCCTTGACGCAGTCTCTCTTTCGCTCCCTTTCGTACTCGATCGCTCTATCGGTTACGCCGCCGACGACGGCGACGCCGCTCAACGCAGGAACAGGCGACCGAGAGCTGCGCTCTAAAAAATCAGGCACCATTTTGTTCTTTCGTGGGCCCATCTTTCTCTTCCGTATACCTCGGAACATGATGCGCTTGAACTGTACTTTAGACTACGTGTTAGATGAGAAATTCAATACATGCTTGGGCAAAGTGAGACGCGTACATCACCATGTTTTGCGTTAGAGTTCTTCAAGGCAGCTTTTTCTCGTCTTTGTCATTGAATGTTGCTCCTGTCAGCCGGTCTTCCAGCCTTCTTGAATTGAAGAATTAAGGCATATGTATTGCAGTCTACATGAATCTTTACCTGTACTTTGAAGCTATGAAAACAAAACAACGTATGCATGAAAGCTTTATTCCAGGAAAAGCGACGGATGAACTAAGAGCTTTAATGAATGAAGCCCTACGGACAACGATTCACTGGCTTTGAAAGTCAGCTGGTTCTAGTGAAGGAGCGCGCGTTGTTCATCCGGGTCCACCTTCGCTAGTTGTTTCTGTTCATGATCCATACCTAGTTCGAGATATCTCTCAAGAATATGCGTGGGTCACTGCGTCTCCGCACGTGCTCCTACGAGAACTTCTAGAGCATGAGTACAACGAGCGCCTCGTTGGTCCAAAGCAGCACCAGGGATACGCAGCTGGGTAGGGCATCGTATGCATTGCGTTATTTTAAATAAAGCCATCCTGAAACATTCCAATATTAAAAGTTTTTTGAAGTTCGTTGAACACCTGTAAGGAACTATTGGTTTTACATCGAAGCTGTTTATGCAGACCCAGTGCCTTAGTGGACCCAGTGACGTGGTCAAGCAAAAAAAAAAAGGCCAATTGACCAGAGTGAAGAGGAGGGGTCTGATGAGATGAGCAGAGGGAAAAGGTCACATGACGAAGTTTACTTAATAGCGTCTGAATATGATCATGTTGGTAAGTATCCATAGATAAAACAGCGTAAGCGGAAACATTCACAAATAGATAATGGACTGACTGCCAACTGATTCAGTTTATGTGAAAACACACTAATATACCTAGAAAAGGAGCATACAGGGGAGGGGGAAATTACCAACATTTATAGCAGCGCACGCGTCAAGTAACAAAGCTCGTTAAGTAATAAAAAAAGTTAGTTGCAGGAAAAGTCATAATAATTGTTGGGGTTTAACGTCCCAAAACCACCATATGATTATGAAAGACGCCGTAATGGAGGGCTCCGGAAATTTAGACCACCTGGGATTCTTTAACGTGCACCTGCAGGAAAAGCCATACAGCTTCTTAGTTATATTTATCCAAGGCGTACTAAAAGATACTGCATCTTTACATTTCATGGTGAGCGCTTCGAACGCTTCACGTGCAGTTTGACAAAGAATAAACCAAAGAAGTTGGCAGTCAGGGTTAGTCGTGTGTCCAGAACTCCGCGTTTTTTCTTGCGCTATTTACCTACGGATGAAGCTTACGCAAGGTGCCCCCTTCAAAGAGTGTACCGAAAGGGGGGTCACGTCATGAAGCTTACGTAAAGCGGGCGCTTCAGTGTGTCGCGTGAAAGAAATCACGTGATGAAGCTTGCGTAAGGCGGGCGATCAAACTGTGCATTGAGAAGGGGTCACGCGATGAAGCGCATTTAAGATGGGCGATTCAAACAGCGGTGTAAAATTGGGGTCGTGTGATGAATCTTACTTAAGATAAGCGATACAAACAGTGAATTGAGAAGGGAGCTACTGACTCTGAAGTGGCAGAAGGTAGACTGGGGGGGACAGCAAGATACTTGTCGGAAAGAGACAAGAATCTAGGGCGACCCACGCAGACCAGAGCCGTCGACTGCAGCTAAATAACTCGCTTAGTTTGAATAAGGAAACGAAGAAAATACAAGGAGCCCTTCTTATTCGGGGAAATGGGAGCAAGCGAAGATTTGCGTGGTCGAGCTGACGCACTGCTTTTCTTTCTTTCTTTCTTTTTTCTTTCTCTCTTTCTTTCTTTCTTTCTTTTTAAATAGGCAGCCGCCAAGCAGGCGCCGTCCCCAGAATGCTGTGGTATCTTTCATGTTCTTCCCTGCGATCTTCAGCCCCAATAACGGCCCAACGAAAGGAGTAAGGACCATGGCGCCAACACGAAAACGCAGAATAGGAATTCCATTTCCTCGAAGCCGAAATTTTCCCGAAATGTGAATTTCCTGATATCCACCTTAGGCGCTGTCCAGAAGATGGCTTTCATTCCGCCAACACGAAATATTTCAATGGAGCGCCCATAGAAAGTGTGCTCTTCCTATTTGTTTTTTAGCATCTTTCGTAGAATGCATGCGTATGCTTCTGTTTAGTTCAGCAGTGTTTCAAACTGGACGATGAAGACAGGACGACAACAGGAACACATGCTCACACACAAGCGCAGAACTTCCAATTGAACTTTTTCACGGAAATCAGATGATTTATATGTTCTGATAGTGATTTATAGCCTCTTATAGCAATGTGTCTGCGCATGTGTTCCTGATTTCGTCCTGTCTTCGCGCAGTCTAAAACATTCCTGAATATATGAACCGAATGCCTAACAACATGCCTGAGTTCAGTTCATATTGGACAAGCATGGGCACGTGGCGTAGTGTTCAAGACACTCGCTTTCGGACCGGGGTTACCCGGGTAGAAAGCGCAACTGCCGAAAGGAAATGTGAACATTTTCATTTATTGTTTCTCTGCCACCCCAGCTGTTGATAATGAGGGTTTTTTAACACTGTCAGCAGCTACAAAGGCAAGTCAATACCAGATTTACTTGAGCAGAGATTAAGAGAAGCTGGACGAAACGAAAGAGTCTTGAGACCGAATGAAAGGGGCAACAGCTTCACTGTCCGACGACTTCCACGCCGGGTAACAGGATATACGATTTGAGGTACAGTACGCACTCTTCTTTGGGAGAGCAGTGCGCTGTCCCTATGTACAGTCAACCACAAAAGTTTACGGACCACGTGAGCGCGTGCCAAACTGTCTGTCTTCGCCACCTCGGGGTGCACCATCTGCCGTCGACCGCTGAGCTGGGCCGGAGGCGGGTCTTGTTATTCACTGGTATGCCAATTTTCTACTGCCGCGCAGCACATTGTCACTTCGTTGTTTTTAAGCAAAGCGCTTATCTTTGTTTGCTTTATTTTAATTTAAGACATGTGCTGAAAAATGCGTTTATATATCCTTGTGAAATCCTAATAGACTGCAATATTCATTTTCGAAAGAAAGGTCCGTTACTTTTACTGAGAGCACTGTAGTTTGCTAATGTATTCAATTGCTGATGCTAGTCAACTGATAAGTATTGGAGGGTTGAAGATATGCTGTGGTCCCCGCTGGCATACGAGTCGCTTTAAACTGTGCCACCTTTTTGGCGGTCGTGTGGCCTTTTTGATCACGTGGCGCTGCGCCATATGGTATCCGGAAGCAGCGTATCAGCATCTCTCAAACATTTTCTATGCGGTGTTAAATGTTTTCGAAAATACTAAGCATTATTGAATGCTTTTGATTACAAAACCAAAGAGAATACTAAGCGAATCATCGTCGCTCTCTACAGTGAAGTTAGCATCAGAATCAGCACAGTGTTCTCTCATATGCTGCTAGTGTAAACTTCGTGCACAGATGCATTTGCTCTGGTTGTTCCGAAAAAAATTGACCGCCATCCCGCCTTGCGAACGTGAATGTCCAGCGAAGATGTACGAAACAACACACATGCTGATGGGGGGTATCATTTATTATTACTTTAGAGTAATGGCAGCGATAATCGCTTTGAGGTCGCTGTGGTAGACCGTGATTGGTTCTGCGACCATTTTCACCAAGATGAATTTGTTCCTTTGGTCGAGCATTATATTCACGCTGTTCTTCTGGTGTCTAATTTCCGTGGTCTCCTCAGGACAGTCTTAGAATAAACAGAATGAGTTGCTAGGCGGGTCCCCCTTTGATATATTAAAGCGAGAAAAACACGTGGGGGAAGGAAGGGCCGTTTAACGTTAGCTGCAAAGTAGCTGCAACCTTATTTTTACCGGGAACGCGTGGGAGGGTGTTCCCATTGTTCCCACGCGCGTTATGATCCATCATGCGGTTTTGATGCTTCTTTTGTGGTTTTGTTTATTGAAGCGGATACTCAGCACTATGCTGTATGCCTTATTACAAGCAAATATATTCCGTTTGCCTTCAATTTTTAATGGGCCCCTTAACTATTCGCAGGTCAAAATTTAGTTGTGGCGTTGCAGTTGTGTACGAGCCTAGCGCGAACGCTAGCGGAGTTATACGCATATCCATGTTTCGCTCCGTCCTTCGCTACGCTGCGTTCATTGGCTCGTCTGTCCACCTGTCTGAGTGCTCTTCCACAGCGCCCGAGGCATAAACGCAAGGAGCGCGCGCATCTGCTACCAGAGGAGCACGTGAGCGTCTGTGGTGAGCAGTGAGAATTGCCCAATTTCTGCGGCACATAGCCCTATAGGAGTATTGCGCTGACGCCGCGAAATTTTCAGACCTACGATAGGTGTGCAGCGTCGTTGTTAAATGCATACAACCAGTAATACCCTCAACGAAGCCTCGAAAACGAAGTTAACGAACACATTGCGGAAGTTGTCGACAAACTTGGCGATGATAACTCCAGTGTGTAGCATTCCACTGGTTAAACGATTGGGCACGCTTATTGTTTGTACGGTATCGATTTATATTACGTCAAAACGTCCCTATATTGCTCAATATGACTGGCGATTGCACACGTAGAAGCACGTTCACGTTACGCAACAAATCGCTAACTCTGTAGCTGTGGCGTAATATCTCTCACATGTTCAAACTGTCTGAAATAGTGGAACCTTAAGCGTCACATCAATCACGTGTATTTGAAGAGCGACGCTTTGCGTTTGGCACACAAATTATGACTAGCTGCACCGAAGAATGTACGGCTGGACCTATCTAATAGCGGAAGTCCCTGTCGCTAATCCTCTCAGATGAAGCGACACAGCAAGCTCTTTATAAGGTTTCGTTAATTGCAGATTACACAAAAGAACAGACTAACGCAGTACTCCGTTTTGATAATCTGTGTTTTAGTACATTTTTTTTATTCCGATAAGGCTTGCCCTTATTAAGAATGCTTTGCGTGTGCATTTGTATTAGATGTTTGCTGTAAGGCCTGTATTGTGCATAAATTGAAGCAATGTGTCTTGTGTAATTGTATCCAGCGGTGATGGCTGGTCATGACAGCATAGTGAAGGCCGGCTTGCAATAGTAGACACGATCGTTCACATTGTAAGCCTTGACATCTCCATATTAGATAACGTGTACCTGCCTCCATTACTGGGGCGGAGCAGTGTGGACTCGTGACACGCAGTGGTAAATGCGGCCAGTTCCATATTGAGATGACAGCCTGTGTAAGGGCCAACCTGAAATGAAGCCCCCTAAGTACGACTTTTTCCTCCCCAGTAAGCTGAGAGGGGAGTGAGCAGACACACGGTAGGATAAGAGCGCGTGTGTCCTGCCGGTGAAGCGTTTATGGGCTCGGAGTGAGTTGAGGGGCTTGGGTTGAAGGAGGAAGGATGGAAGAGCTCTATTAGGAGGAGGGCAGTGTGCCGGCTAGTCTGCAGCAGAGTTGTGAGGGTTCACAGCATGACCTTGAATTAGTGTAACGAGACTGAAGTAGCCGCTTTACGATTCGTAGTACTACTTCGCAGATTTCCATCGCCTCCTGAACCCTCTTGATTTATTGAATAGCCGCTAAAGATTAAGTGAAGATTTCTAGTGGTTTGATTATAGGCAGCTAAGAGGTGGTATCTTGTACAGCGACGTGTATCGCTTGAAGTTACCTTACTAGAGCACTGGCTCCCGTAGAAATATGGACGCCATCTGGCAATACGTCGGGAAACATGAGTGCTGTGTTGCGTGCTGGTAGTCCCGGCGCAGCAGCAGGCGAAGACCGGCGGTGACCAACGCGACCGGCGGGGACGCCAGCCAGCCCGAAAACGCGGTTTGGCGCGAAGCGCTGAAGCAGAGAAACGTCCGCACTCAACGAGTACTCTGCACACTCTCTTTTATTTACACGTCGCCTGGGTAAAACAGGAACGCCAGAGCGGCGCCCACAACCGGCAGCCTGAAGGCCGCCCACAACGCTGCTTTTTCATTTTTAAAATATTTTTTTCACCTTCTTGGCCTTCTCAAAACTAAAGTTTTTCAACACCAACCCATGGCATTCGTACAGTGCAATACAGAACCGAAACCGAAACACAACAATGAGCTCGTGCGAAGGGCACGGAGGAAGGCAAATTTCAGCGCAGTCGCATTTTCAGCTTTGTTGAAACAGCGCCCACTAGACGACGACGAAGTAAAAGAAGGCACAGGACAGGCAGCGCCTGTCCGGTGCCTTATTCTTTTACTTCGTCGTCGTCTAGTGAGCGCTGTTTCAACAAAGATGAACGCATACCAACTCGCTCAAGCTTCCATTCTTATGCATTTTCAGCGCACCTTAAGAAACTAGGGTCCTTAAAATTACGTATGTATGCATTTTCTATTAAAGGAACACGCCACCTAATACTTACCTAGTGATGTTGCACCTCAGATATGCATGATATTTACTTTTTGATCGACAACGTTCACAAGTTTGAACAGCCGTACCAGTTCAAGACGGCTGGCCCTTGGGCAAGTGGTTCAACTTTGGCCGAGTGGCTGAATCGAGGGACGTGCCGACAAACAGAAAGACAGACAGACAGAAAGACAGACCAAAATTTCTGCGTTTAAGTTCCCCAAGAAAGACTATCGTCTTTAAAATAACGTTAATGACTGCTGAGGAAATTGTGTATAGTACTCAGGATGGATGTCCTCCCACCGCTTGGTAGGGGGGCAGCATCTGCGTTGACTTTGCAAGTATCAGCGTATGATGCATCGATAACGGTGTGGTCGTCAATAATACATTTTGTATCGCTGCGTCGTAACTTCGTAAGCTTATTAGTTGTGATGTTGAGCCTTCTTGTTTCCCGGGAATAAAACATGCACCTCAATCACAATTTTGCTTGGCACTTAAGAACACTTAACTTTGCATAATATTGTACTGATTTCTATGGAGGGCGTACTACCTTGCTCCACAGGTTTCATAAACTCTGTATAAATTATTTATATGAAATTTATGCGGGAACTAAGTAATTCATTGCCACGCCAACTTGTCGACAGCAGTAGTCATCCGGTCCTTGTCACCAATGTGGGTTCATGAACTTGCGCAGCGCTGAAACATAACGTATATGCTGCAGCGTGTTCGCCTTCTTGTGGTATTCTGTTTTGTCCTTTATAAGGTGGCCGTTTACTTTAAACGCAGAAAAAACCTACTCATTTATACGCGGACTCCTCAGCTGCCTTACATCAGTAGTGATTAGTAATGGGGCTCAAAGTCCGCACGAACAATACCTACGGTACACAAGGATGCTCTCCCTAAAGCATACTAATTTGTAAATAATTTTTAGCAAAGCCGCGCAATAAAACTTCATCCTTTGAAAAATCGCGGCAGTCTGCCAGCAAACGCACGACCGGTATTTTTCATATTAGTAACGCAAGGTTGGTTGCCGCACGCTAGCACCGGCGCTTATTAGCTACTCACTGCGACAGCAACAGTACAAACTCCAAGTGGGCAAGGCGGCAGCAGCGACAGCACAATGCTCACGCGGTGCTTCTTTATTGTGAAGGCTGCCATTTCGTGGATGGTGCCTTCCGTACATCTTCATCTGAATTGTGACTTGCCCGCTGTCCCTCTTCAGCTGCCGCCTACTTCGGCAAACCGCACGCCAGTTCCGGTGGGAACAAACTACCCCATCTGGCAACCTGGAATCGCGGCACCAGGTGGTGGCACAGACGGCGCGGGATTCATAAGTCAGCCAGGAGCCGTCCACTTCGGGCACGACATCGCGCCAAGCATGCCAAGCTTACGGTGGTTGCTCTTACAAGCTGTCATTTCGTGGATGGTGCCTTCATTACATCTACATCTGAACTGTGACTTGCCCGCTGTCCCTCTTCAGCTGCCGCCTGCTTCGGCTAACCGCACGCCAGTTCCGGTGGGAACAAACTACCCCATCTGGCAACCTGGAAACGCGGCACCAGGTGGTGGCACAGACGACGCGGGATTCATAAGCCAGCCAGGAGCCGTCCACTTCGGGCATGACATCGCGCCAAGCATGCCAAGCTTACGGTGGTTGCTCTTACAGGTTAGTTACCTGAAAGGTGCCATTTGCTACAGAACTAGTAATTACGTCCTAGTTACGGTGTCATGCCCACCCGAACTCATAGATAAGATGAAGCGTATGAAAGATATTTCTTTTGTGGTGTGCTGCGCTTTGTGCTCTTTATTGTTACTTCTCGCCGGTGACGTAGAATCTAACCCGGGGCCTATCCCGAAAACTGAAGCCGACACATTTTCTCAAGCTCTAGACGCCATACAGAAGCTTGAAGAAAGCCAGAATACCTTACTAGCCGCATTGAAAGCTCTGAAAGAGAAACATATTGAAGCTACCAACGAAATCCAGTTGCTTATGGCTAGAGTCGCGGCCCTGGAAAGCACTACCACGTCACCACATAACACAGGTGTATCCGAGGCAAGTGCCAATGCGTTGCGTACAGTATAAAGCCAAGTGACAGGTATTTCGCCGCGGTGTAATAACTCTGAAAATAGATTACGGCGCTCTAACCTTCTTTGGGCTGGACGATGAGCCTAAGGAATACTGGGCAAAATCTGAACAGAAAATAATGGACTTCTGCTCAGAGAAATTATGCATCACTGTGACGGAACGGCAATTTGAACGTGTGCACCGAATAGGCAAATATACAGAAGACAAGCGGAGACCTATAATAGCAAAATTAGCGTTCTTTAAAGATAAAGAACAAATACTTTGACACATTCCGTCATATCTTATCAAGCCACTTCACAAACCTCAGCAAGTAGATGCCGTATCATAATTCATTGGTGCGTATTGGTACGTTTTTGTGATTGCCACATCCATGTGCGCGAGGATTCTGCCTTGTGGCCGCTGCATGCGCGGCAAATGCAGAGTTTCGTTCACGGTTACCATGCGTGAATCTTTTGTACATGTTGATGCTTTTTGTTTTGTACATGTTGATGCTTGTTGTTTGACTTATTATTATGGAATTGTTTCATTTGTATTTTTCTTCCAGTTTGAGGTGTATATATGTATTGCCCCCTTAGTCAATTGTTTCTTTTGTATTTGTCTTCCAGTTTGAGGTGTATATATGTATTTCCCCCATAGTCAATTGTTCCTTTTGTATTTTTTTCCAGTTTGAAGTATATATATATGTATTGCCCCCCTTACTCAATGCCCCCCATGGGGCCTGTAAAGTACTTTGAAATAAAAATTTAAAAAAATCTATTCGACCATGGATCCATTCAGCCTCTCTTCTTCGCCTGAAGCTGCTGTTGTGCACCGTGCGCAAAGAGGGGACATCAGGGGTGCAGGAAGTAAGAAAAATGGCAGAGTTTCACTATAGGCCGATCGGCGAAAATTTGCTGCGTGGAGTCTATTATTATACCGTACTGCGTGAAATGTCGAGTAGCGGGCACCTGACTACGTGCTGGTATCCGTGTAAACACCATGCGTACTTTGTGATAGCACGCCAGTCTATTTCGCGTTACCGTTCATAGCCGCCGGGCTCATGTTTCTCCTGCCGGCACAGCTTTTATGAGGCATTGCTACAAGGATTAGGTTTTGCTGCAGAAACGCCTTCACCTTATATAGGCGTTAAACTTCTACATTTTCATATGTATTTTCTCAATGTGCATCGTCCTCAAAATGATAACTAAAACAATATTTTCAATTTGGGCCTCAGGGTATCGTAAAGTTAGAGGAATGAAGAGTTATAAGTTCTATTAAGCACAGCCATGCTTTAGATTGACCCCGAGGCTTGATTGTCGAAAACGTTTGGGGTATCTTTTGCAATAGGTCATTGCGGCAGTAACCGTCTTTTCATGCGAGGCTTTTATTGACATACCTGTGAAGCTGGTGTTCGAAAAACCGTCCTTACCGACAGCTCGCGCGTGCTAAAAAATAATAGACGCAAATATATTTTCTATGGAGAACTGGGTTTCGAACCCTTTGTCCCACCGGTCCGAAAGCGAGTGCCTTGAATACCAGGCCACGCTCTCATGCTTGCCTTCATTGGAACTGAACCGAAGCACGTTCTACCGAAGATGCAAAAAACAATTGGGAAAGCAGTGCACTTGGTATAGGCGTTTGATTGGTAACTTTTCGTTTTGGCGGAATAAAAATTATTTGCTGCATAGTGTCAACGTCAGGAATTGCACATTTTAAAAAAAGTACCAACATCGAGAAAATTGAATTCCTAGCCCGCTTCTTCATGATCCCGTGATTTTCCTTTCGTTGGGCCGTTGTACATGCATACGACCGCTGGAATCGGGACTTCTTTACACGTGGCTGCTTCTGCAACATAAGTTGCAATACAAAAAAGGTGCACCGACCCGATAAAATATGCCGCCGAGAGAGAGAATTGCTTAAACCAGAAAAATGTTACGTATATGCAAGCAAATATTGATTAGAAAAGCTGAGAACTTCACCAGGCTAAAATTCATGACCTCTCTTTACCTGTACCAGCCTAGCCGTTATAACTTATAATAGCCAACACTTCTTTTTCTGACGGCATGATTGCAGACAAGTGTTCTGCTAGCATTGATATTGATATCACCCACGAAAATAAATTTTCTACAGCAGAATATTAGTAAACGAAGCATATATGACACGGAACGATGAAGAAATACAGGTAAATATCTCAGTCATCAGTGGACATGGTCCCAACACTTAGAACCCAACTATGTTGTCTTGTGCGATGATCGTCATTCCCAGCAAGTGCCTACAGCTGTGGTCGTCATCGTGCCTGTTGTTCATGTCTCCGTGGCTTTTGTCTTGTCCGGTAGGGGTCCGTATAGGGGGGGGGGGGGTAGTCCTTTCAGTCTGCGGCTGGCTCGATTGTCGCTGATGTTGTCGGTGTCTTCTTCGCGGCGTGTTTGGTGTTCAGGACGTCCTTCGGCGGGGGCTGGGAACGTCGTCGCGGCGTCGTCGTCGACGGCGGCGGGTCTTCAGCATTTCATCGTTCAGCAACTGCACCTCCATCGGTTGCTGCCCTTAGTCTTCCGGATACGGGCTAGGCGACCGGCCCCGGTTTGGGCCAGTGTGCTGCCGGCGGTGCGGTGACATGTAATGGCCGGGCGACGGCGAGCGGGAAGGTCGTCGTTCTTGCCACTGTGTTCCGGTGAGGTAGTCGTCGATGTCACGAGGCCGTTCGCCTGGCTCCGGGCGCGGCGCGTTGGCGGCGAATCCGCGTAGCCCCATCTGACGGTACTGGCAACGGCGGTACGTGTGGCCCGCCTCCCCGCAGTGGTAGCAGAGCGGGCGGTTGTCAGGGGCGCACCAGACATCGGTCTTCCTCGTGGTGTAGCGCTGGCCGACAGGTGGGCGGTAGGGCGTCGGTGGCGGCGTCTGGCCGACAGGTGGACGGTAGGGCGTCGGTGGCAACGGCGGCGTCCTTGGCGTGGGCGTGGAGGAGGAGCATGACGGCGGGCTGCAGCAGCATAGCTCACAGCTTGCGGCTGCGGCTCTACTAGCTGAGGCGCACCGAGTGAATGCTTGATCTCCTGGCGCACAACGCCGGCGATGGAATCTACTTGAGGTTGCGACGAAGGTAGAAGTTTTCGCAGCTCCTCTTGCACGATTGCTCGAATCGCCTCACGCAGGTCGGCGGATCCTAGTGCTTGAACGTCGGCGTAGCTTGTGGTCGAGAAGCTGCGGTTGTATTGCCGTGTTCGCATCTCAAGCGTTTTCTCGATTGTTGTTGCTTCGGAGACAAATTCTTGGACGGTATTGAGCGGATTCCTCATAATTCCAGCGAAGAGCTGTTCCTTTACTCCTCGCATGAGGAAACGGACCTTCTTTTCTTCAGGCATGTTGGGGTCAGCGTGGCGGAACAGCCGGGTCATTTCTTCCGCGAAGATGGTCACGTTTTCGTTCGGGAGCTGAACCCGTGTCTCCAGCAAGGTTGCGGCCCTTTCCTTTCGGACGACGCTCGTGAACGTCTCCAAAAAAGCACTGCGAAAGAGATCCCAGGTTCGTAGTGTGGACTCCCGGTTCTCGAGCCATGTCCTTGCTGCTTCTTCCAGGTAGAAGTACACGTGGCGCAGCTTGTCGTCGGCGTTCCAGTTGTTAAATGTTGCGACCCTTTCGAACGTCTCCAGCCAGGTTTCGGGGTCTTCACGTGGCGAACCACGAAATGTCGGCGGCTCCCTGGGCGGCTGCATCACTATCGCGGCAGGTTTCGCTGCGGTCGTCATCGTGCCTGTTGTTATTGTCGCCGTGGCTTTTGTCTTGTCCGGTAGGGGTCCGTATTGGGGGGGGGGGGGTAGTCCTTTTAGTCTGCGGCTGGCTCGACTGTCGCTGATGTCGGTGTCTTCTTCGCGGCGGGGCCTCGGCTCACGGCTGGATGGGGGCGTTCGGTCCATGGACCGGGGAGCACCTCCACCAGATGTCACGTGGTCGTGACGTCGACGAAGTCAGCAGACAGCTTATCCGAGATGAAACTTTTTTATTTGGCCGAACTTGTGGCCGGGAAACTGAAAGTCAACTACAACAATACACTGGTAGCGGTGAGCAGAGCGTCGACCATCGATCAACTGACAAGCTGTCAAGCGCGTCGGCTTTTATACAGGCGCTATCGAAATTTCCAGCAATATCGCTGGTGGCGGCATTATCTCTCGACAAAGCTGGAACATTCACGGGCGGCGCGCAATCTTAACAAAACGATCTACTACAATCGCGAAGCTTCTCGAACACTGCTTTGCGGACAGCGTCGATCATTGATAAACGTCCTTGCTGGTCAAACCCGAATACATCAAAATAAAACAAGAAGTGGGTATGGCAATATGGATGGATGCTATAAGCGAGGCTTGAGCTAAACCCACCACATCTCGAATGTGTTAAACGAAATTGCACTTGTATTGGAAACGCGCCGAATGGGACGGTTGCAGCAACGGCGCATTTTTTTTAGCCTGGTGGCACACATGTCACCACCCTGATTTAAAGGAGGGGACCCTCATAGCATCCATTCATCCATCCATGGAAGAGCACTGTGAGAGGAAAGTGTGAAAGATAAAAGGGGCATTCATGTAGCCTCCGTTGTGGGCTTGGCGGTAGCTCAGCAATAAAAAAAAAACCGTTTGGTGGTAGCTCAGTGGGCTAAACGCCCGCCAGCCGTCGTCGCGGACCAGTGGTCATAGGTTCGACTCCTGTCAACGGAACTTTTGTTTCTTATTGTTTTTTTTCGTTGCCATTTGGTGGAGTTCATTTTGCTGACATACTTCCGTGACGGAAATACGTCATGAAAATCTTGGTGGACCCCGGCATAAAACACTTTCGTGTTAAAATACCCCTTATTTTACACCTATTTACACTAAGTGTAGAGAAAATCTTTTGTTTGACCTGCTGTGACGCATACTTTCCACCACTAATCAGGTGAGACTGCAAGATTATGACGTCCGTGAAACCTATATCGATTCGTGAGACCTAAATATTTGCGACATGATTATGGTGGTTCGGACGAGACGTCCACTGCATGCAAGAATGCCTAAAAAAATTAGGGAAGCTTCGCACTAGTGGCGCCAAGTCTGAAGGAGCAGCGGTGCTGGGCGGCCTTCCTTTTTTCTCTTTATTTGTGTCGTTCTTTCTTCCTCTATTTCTTTTTCTTTCTACCTTTGCATGTGTTTTCTCTATGTCTTTTTTGCCTATTTTGTTCGTTTCTATCTCGATCTTTCTCTCGAAACCAATTTTTTTCTCGATATTTCTATCTTTGTTTTTCTTCCCTCCCTCTCTTTTATATCTCTCTTTCTCACTTGCACTTTTTTGTCGCGTTATCTCCCTCTACATTTCTTTCTTCTTCTTTCTTTTATTCTCACTCTTTCTCTATCCGTCTTGGTCTCTGTTTCTTTTGTATTTTCTGTGTCTGCTTCTTTCCCTCTCTTTCTCTGTGTATTTCTTTCTCTGTCTTTGTATTTTTTTCTGTTTTTCTTCCCCTTATTTCTCTCTATTTCTGTCTTCCTCTTTCTTTCTACCTCTCTATTTCTGTCTCTGTGCTCGTCCTCTCTCCCATGCATGTTACAGACCTGATGCGAAACTGCTGTCATCTGTAGGAAATTTCACGAAGCTACCGATTAGGCGGCATGTCAGAGGCTTGTGTCCGAATCCTATGCCTGTCGCTGCTATAAATCATTGCTTGTATCTACTTTGATAGTAATCAATCGTGCCATAAAAGACGTGTGTAAGGAGCTGAACACGTTACCGGCATTTCTGAGTCACCGTGTTGGCAATTATTACGTGTAAAGAAATACGTCACAACGTGAAAGAAGGCACAAGTGTGTCACCGAGTCACATGTAAGCCTGTAGTCGTTGAGAATGAGAATGTGTGCTGGGTTATAAGTTTTAACACGAAAGTGTTTTATGCCGGGGTCCACCAAGTACATCCGTCACGGATATGACGTTGATAAAATGGACACTAGGGTGAGAAAGAAAGAAAAAGATACCCCGCTGGGAATCGAACCCACGACGTTGTGGCCGCGACGGCAAGCGCCCGACGCCCTACCCACTAAGCCATCTCGGGAGATGCTAGGCACGGCGCGAACGCGCCTTATATCTTTCACACATTCGCTTTCGCGGCGGGCGGAGCGGGGCGGTGCCGCCGTCTGTGAGAGGTGAAAAGAAGTAATGCTTCACGATCGACACTTACTAGCGCTTACTCCGAGATTGCACGCGATATCTGAGATCATGGATAAAGCGTCTCGATACCAGAGAAGTAGAGTCGGTAGAGTGGCCGCGCTGGCGTCGTCGAGGCACCCTTGACGCAGTTACGTTCTTTGCCTTTGGCTTCGTGTTAGCGTGCGTCGGCTCATCAGATTAGTGCAGATTCCACGTGCACCAACGGGATTTCTCCGCCGCCGACTGCTTCAATTGCGATAGCACCGACTAACAAAACTGCTGCAATATGCGTTGCAGAAAGGACGCGATTTCGTCGGGCGAATGTCGTGCCCTGGTGGAGCGAGAACAGCGCCTGCGAGACAGAGGCCAGCGGTGCCAGCGGGACGCACGCGTTTGCGGCTCAGGCTACGAACCTCTACCTCCCGTGTTGCTGAAGCGCGGTGTGTGTTATGTATCCATGAGCACAGGCGTTGGCTACCCATTAGTAGAAAGCGTACACCGTGCCGTTTCTCTCCTTAATTGGCGACGCTTTGAAGACGTGCATACCGGGTACCAGTGTTGATTATGAGCTTGTTGATATCATCCTTACGCGGGATTCACGATTCACTGTGTCCAAATATATGTTCGCACCGTCAGCTACCACAACGGTTTAATCATGATCATGGGCGTTAGTCGTCGCGATAGAGACATGCCGTCAACATGGCTGAGCCTGCATCCACGCCAAACAATGCTATAGCTGCCAAACACGAATAGACATTGTACAAGCTCTCATATATCACTACACAATAAGCACTACTTCTGTGAAGACACGTTTCACTTTCGTGTTATACCGATTCCTATGGCGGAGGGATCAGCCATGATTTTTTCTCTCTATTTTCAGTGTACGGAACAAGGCGTTGTTCGCTGTCTGAATATACTGCGTGTAGTGTAGGATGTTTGAAAAGAGGCTTTAGCGTGCTTCACGACTAGGCGCAGCGATACGGTAAGTACGAAAGTTCTGTCGACTCATTTCAAAGCGTATTTCAGAAGGGGCAGCCTACGTCCTCATGTACGGTGCATCTTATACTAATTGTTGGGTTTTAACGTCGCAAAACCACGATATGATTATGAGAGACGCCGCAGTGGAGGGCTCCGGACATTTAGACCCCGTCGGGTTTTTTAACATGCGCCTAATCTAAGTACACGGCCTTCAAGCATTTTCACCTCCATCAAAGATGCGGTCGCCGCGGCTGGGATTCGATCCCGCGATACTGGACATCTAATTGTAAATAACAACGTCGTCCTATTTTTTTAAATAAAATATTTCGTTGCCGTAGTGCCTGATGTAACTTATGTACAGAATTACTGTACGATGAAAATGTAAGGAAGTTACGCATCCCATGTACATGAAAAGTAACCATGAAAAGTGTTAGTTGCTCAAAAAAGTTGGCGCTGATTAACCCCAGAAGCCCCCCCCTTCTCTTGCCAACGCCCCTGTTGGTCGGCTGCAAGCATAATGAAAGGAACATCCGTAAGAGAAGTCCCAACATCAAAGTTCACTTTTTAAGAAATTTTGTCGGAACCGAGTGAACGTGCGGCCTGTACTTTCCGTATTATTAACGCTAGGCTGATCGTTCCCTGCTAGCACCGCTGTGTTACCAGTTCCCTGCACCCGCAATGGCACGAATTCCACGAATCCACAGGACCTTGCAGGGCACGCCTCCTCTTTCCGCCTAAAGTTATTAGTATACAGTGCGTGCATGAGGAGGACCCCGGGGCCGCAAGAGCAAAAAAAGCAACTACATGCAGAGTTGCCCTACCGGATGATCGACCAAAGATTCGCTGCGTGCAAGCTGTTATTATACCTTCCTGCAGTCCGCGTCGAATAGCCGGTAGCTAACTACGTGCTGGCATCCACGAACCAGCATGCGTGCTTCGTCGTCGCGTGGCTGGTGATTGTGCGTTACCGCTGAGCCCAACTAGGGATAAATTCGCCCGTGCATCGCCTCAGCCCCTTAAAAACAGGGTGCTATCAGCTACGGAAGCCTGCCGTATGAAAGCGGTCGCCGTGGTAGGCACACCTTGACAGTTTTGGTTAAGCCCTTATAGTGCCTGCCAACTTAGAAGCAAGACGCCGTTGCCAAAAATAAACTAACGACATTTTGAAACTCTGAGAATTTGATTATGTGCGATCATGCGTTAGATGGACGGCGGAGTTCGCTTCTGACAAAAAAAAAAAAAACACGGAAAAAAAAAACGAGAAGGTTGCGCTATCTTCTGGAACAGCCCTTTATGGCAGTGTCTTTTGGTGATGCGGATCACTTATGATAGGCGGTGCTATCAAACCACGCCCCATACAGAGAAGGGAAATATGGAGGTTTATAAGTGTAGTAGGATCACTTGTAATCATATTCGTAGCGCAAAAACAAGACGCCGACCAATTTTTGGGCTTTTTTATGTTTTTTTAGGTAATGAATCAATTGATGTCTACCGCCCTTCCTGTGTATGTGATCCTTACTTGTGTCAGCGTCTTGTTTTTTTTGCTACGAATATGATTACAAGTGATTCAAACCAACTAGCCCGCATCACCGCCTTGACTGTAGTAGGATATTCTCGCTTTACAGGGAAAATTCGAGCATCAGGCGGTCAATGAAATAAGTGTTCGAGCGCTTATAAAATTGGTAAAATTTATGAACATGGAAGCTTACCACAATCAGGAAGATTAATAATGTTCGAAAGCTCTTATTCGAATGTGCTTGCGCCAATGTAAGAATGCGTTTTTTCTCAAAATGTAGTGTAAGGAAATTATTGCGGGAAATGAGTTTCAGCCAGTCGCCGCCTGGCGGCTACTGGCTGAAACGGGACTAGTGTGGGTTGCTCCCTGCGTCGTCTGCTAAGCACGTCGTGTTTGCGTGTGCGCGTACGTCATGCACTTTCTGAAAGGGCGGTTTGTTCTGTTATGTTAGCGCGAGTTTAACTGCTTGTACGTATACCTAACATGGTGTACAAAAGCAAATGGGCTTGCTAAGCTGCATACGTATTGTAATAAGATCAGTGAGCGCGACATTTGAAAGGGCTGCGTACTGGTGTCGTACCCTTCGTTGGCCAGAATATTTTAACTGTTGGGGCCGCTTTCTGGTTCAAGCACATCGTAAAGTGCACTTGGCATAGTCCTATACATGAGGAGCATTAAATAATGTGTGAACGCAACGTTTTACCGACTCGGTGGTAAACAAAAACGAGTCTCTAGGCTATTCGCGTTCTTGTTAGGTGTATAACGGCGGCGCTCTAGTTCATCGGTTATGCGTTGAGCTTTAGTTGTGCTTGAGATGTCCTTTTATTGTACGGTCGTGGTCTCACTACAGCGAAATATTCCTATCAAGTGAAGTCTGACACTTCGGTACTCAAACTGTCCCCTAAAAAACAGACAATGGAATGACACGGCAGCGATAAAACGAAGTTGCCGCGCGCAATTTTAACTTGGGGGAAATTCATGAAGAACCACCCGTGTGCTTGGATTTAGGTGCGCTTTGACGGACCCATATGTTCGTAATTCCGACGGCGTGCCTTACATGTATGTCGCATAATTTCACGCGAATCCTTATCCTTTTTTACATTATCTTTAAGCGTTTGTGTGGAGTTATAAATTGATGGAAGGCAGCGGAGAATATTAGTTAAAAAAAAAACACTTATTCTATAATATAACCGAACCTTTGTTGCATCACTGTCGTGCACGTAATCAATGGATGAGAGCTCTGTGCTAAACTCTTACCTTTTTATTCTGTTACTTGAGCAAGAACAAGTGCGTACGCGTTGAACGCCTCCGTGGCGCTAAAGCGCTGTCAACCACGTAGCTTTCGTGACTAACTTATCAACTGTCCTACATTTCATGGAGAACTGAAAAATAAAAAAAAAATGCGTAGGCGTATTCGCGCGAACAGTGCTGTTGAACTCAGTGCACAGGAATATTGGCTGGCATACAAGTGAACAAGTAAATACTTAAGTAGTTTATGCTACAGCAGTACGTACTACACAGAACACAAGCTAAACACGTACACAGAAAACAGCCAAAAAACGTGATATAGTGCGAGCGCAGACTGTCATCCAGGCGAGCATCCCTTTCATCGGCAGAATCCGCTTCTCTCACTAGTAATAGTAACGTTTAACGATCTTCGTGACAAATTCAACAATGAAGAGCGTGTATATTACCAGTAAGCTGCAGTAAACACGTTTTATTCGCCGATAATCGGCTCAAATCACTCACAACGAAGCGCCGCTGTGCGCATTTGTATACGCGGCCCCGACCGCCTATCCACACTAACGAGGTGACGGTGCTGCCACCTATAGGTTGATCTCGCGGCCAATACTACACGGCAGTTTCAGCAGAGCACGAAAGCACAGGAGGGCCGTGTCTTGGGAGCGTATGTTCCCATTAACTTGAGCTGATTCGCATTTCTATGCAGCTTGTGGTACAGCGTCTAAAGGAAGGCGTTGTGTAGGACAGTTTAACAAAACTGCTTATTCGGCGTGATTGTGCATAGCTTTGTGAAACATTAAAGCGCAAAAATAGGCATTCACATAGGTCGAGAGTCGCAGGATCAGCGCGAACTTTCGCCTATCTTTCTTTGATGCCTCGCCAGCAAATACATGCAGAGAAACAGACATGCGCAGTAAGACATATGCAGAAGCGACGATACGTACACGGATTGTTCATCAGGAAACATGTTCAAGATACTCGATGTCTGCCTTCCGAATCTTCACAGAAGTATTGCTAACGCGCATATATCATCTCTTCCTGATATAACATTCTAATACTTCCCGCTCCACGCTACCCCTGCATTTGCAAAAATATTTATGTCAATGCCTAAGACCATGTGCTCATGTTAAAGAGACAGGGCGTGCAAACACGATCACAAGAGAGAAGTCAAGACACCACAAACACCGACTAAGAACTGAATATACGCACAATGGCGGAAAAGAAAGAAGGCACGAAAACTTAGCTGCGCATGCCCAAGCAATAGGCGGACCTATCGATCCGGCACGTGTGGTGGTCTACGTGAGAGATATGTACTCAGACACGTGATTTCTTCTTTATGCAGGTTAATTGATCATTGGCTCACCATGTGCTGTCGCTAGGGGGCACGCTTTCGTTCATTATAGCCGCTGAAAAATGAGCGAGAGAAAAAGAAAGAGCATACATTCTGCAACATTTCTCCCTACAGATACTTATTTCTTAGTTCAAACCTTTCATATACTACAAGAAACACTGCATAACAGGCACCACAGCACGGACAACGAATTGTATTTGTGCGCCAATATGCATGATATGTTATTATACCACGGCTACCAGCCGTGATATCACAACAGGTAGCGTGTCATACTGCTAAGCTCGCGAACACAGATTCGATTACAAGCCATGATGGGAGCATTTTGATGGAGCGAAATACAAGTACACCCACGTACTAAAATTTAAAAGCACGTTACGTAACCCCACTTAGACAACATTAATATGGAGTCCCCCACTACTATGTGCCACATAAAGATTGGTGGTTCTGGCGCCCAATCCCTAGCAATTGTTATAAATTATATGCATGCCGCTGGCGTTTGTTGTTTTGGAGTGTTGGCAGGCACTCTATTTGAAGCTGGTGAATCAGCGAGCCAAGTGTACAGGGGTGATGAGATGCTTGATGAGCCTTTGGCTGATGACATCGCTTGCATATTGCGATCGTTAAGCTTTAGCGAAAGAATGATGCCGAAGCTGTGTAAATGACGCTAAGGCTCACTCATGGCCGAAAGAGAAATAAGTAAAGAGTGTGCTGGTGCAGAATAAAAGTGTTCCCAAAAATGTTCAGAAAAAAGCACCGTGGTTTAAAGTGAGAAAGGCCCAGAAACTCAGTAAGCCCACAAAAGAATTCTGAAGAGAACGCATAGTGGAGGTAAGTATTTTACGTGAAGGTTCGGAAAGTTCTATTCTAGGCAGCATCCCACTGCGTGCCTTTCAAGATTGCGCCACCGCTCAGATTTAATATCACGCTTTCGTGAGCGAAACAGCTTTTTTCATTTTTATTTTGTCACTATGGCTAACGTCACGATCGAATGGCTTGCCTCGCCAGTGAAGGCCTACTTTGTTCTTTTGCCGGAGTTGTTTCGAGCGCTGGCGTGGCTGTGTGGCACCAGTACCACACACTTTCATACCCCCCTATGCCACTTTAGGTGTACACAAAGTTAAGGATACGTTACGAGAGCGCCCAGACGTAGATAGATAGATAGATAGATAGATAGATAGATAGATAGATAGATAGATAGATGTGGTCAAAGTGCGTTTGTTTCACAAGGAAATTATTCGCATTTTAAATGAAGCCAATGGTGGCAAATTAGATAGGACATATATGAATTTGCGACGATCAGATGTAATTTCGTTTTTTTTTTTTTTCCAATGATAAATCAGACACATTCAGCCTGTGGTAAACTACAATTCGAAAACGAGAGCGCATTGAACCACAAAATAAATTAAGAAAAATCCTATAATGTTTCAAATTCTCTCAAATTCTCTCAAACTAGTTCAGCTACAGCTATGGACCGATGCATAACGTGAATAAACTTCGTTAATCATCGCTGGTGGTCCCGGATCCCAGTGATGCTTCATGGATGATTACCAGACCCTGGTTTCATACGTCAATGTAATGATGTTCGCGGTTCGTGGTGCTGTATATTATAAAAAGCCAAACAAATTACCTCCACCCGAGGTATTTGAAATACGGTTTTATGAAAGCTCCTTCGGAGCACATTTATACGCAGAATACTTGTAAAGAAATTAAGTGGTTGCCTGCTTTGGTCTTCTCATTTGTTTAAAAATTTCTTTTTGAGAGCGACCCATTAGAAAAAGAGCTGTCACTTTGTGTTCAGCAGGCCCGCAGTATTCCTAGATGCAGAAGAAGCATAATTCTTCGAGATCCTGCTTATTAAGCTTATTCATAAACCGCAGTCGCAAAAGCAATTTCGCAATATCGACAATTATTCTAACTGGTATAACGTCAGCGCATATGAAACACGCTGTCCTAATATTGTGTTGATCGCGACCGCGTTCGTTTCTTACATTTCTTCTACTTCGATGCACAGATGATTGTGCGAATTGTAGCGAAGTTCTATGCAGGTACCAATGTTTTCGTTATATGAAGTCACAGTGCTGAAATGTACACACGGCGCCGCATCATCGAAGGAGCAGGCTTATAAATGTCTGATGATTTTGTTACAAGGGCTATAGCAAGCTAATTCGATTTTACGTGACAATTCAGAAGCTTCATTGCGACGCTTCTGGTGCTGTGTTCGCAAAAAATCAAGCCGTTGAATTGCGCGAGAGGTGAGGAATCAACCCGGTCTTGCAAAATGTCTAAACGGCGGCGTACACTTATATTCGCGGCTTTCGCATCTTAAGATGTGACGAGGCTCTTGTCACAGCTGTCCTTTTCCACGAATTTGAATCACATGGCTCGTTTTCGCAACGAAACTTCGATCGCGTGCGCATTAGCATTGTTTGCACTTAGAACACGAATCAGCAAATGGCGCAGGGCAAGTATAATTTACGAATACAGATGATACCATTCAAGCGTCAGCACATGTTTCTGGAGACTGTTAATTATTGTCAACGCGATTACAAACAAAAAAGCAAATGCAACTAACAAAGCCTAACGCACCACTAAAGCGCTAGTTACTATCCATGATATCGCAGGAGGAAGGAGGTAGTTGGTTTGTATCCCTGTGATTGCATGCCGTCGTGGTCGCGTGCTCACACTTTCAACCTATCTTAGCAGCTGCAAGTACAGCACAGCATTCCCATTGCAGATGCGCCCAGTAATTATACCGGCCCAGTAATCAGCGATTATAACGGCCCAGTAATCAGCGGCGCAGGCAAGAAACTTGATGGACGCTGAGCTTCACCTTCAGAGTAGAACGCGATAGCGTAATTGGACCCCGCGCGCATCGCATTCTGAATTGCTGGCCTCCCTTCGGTTCCCAATGCATGCCTCAACCATGCCGCAATGTAGAGAACCACAGTGCGCGTTACATTGGCGTTTCAAGGTATCCTAAAATAACTGCTGCAAGTATGGTGGTTAAGTGCCCGCTACGCCATTATCCTTCCTTTTGCGAGTCAGCGAATGGCCCAATAGGCGTGCGTAAGGCAACACGTGAACCTACGCAGTTGCTCACTTTGTTGACGCTTTTGCAGCTGATGATGATAAAATATGTCTCAGCGCTTTGCTATGGCTAAGTCTTTAAAATTCCAACTCGTTTCGCAATTCACATTCTTAGACGCCTTACGCGATTCTCCGCTTCTGCCACGCAATATTACATGTGTTCAGGAGACTCCTTCCACTACATGACATTCATAGTGTTTTTCTCCGAAGCAGTTTCAAGCATCAGCGTGGCTCTCTAATTAAGAAAAAAACAAAAAAAAAACATCACAGCCTGGCTCTATGGTAGAACACCTGTTTCCTACGCAGACGGCCTGGGTTCGATTTCTACTCGAACCGAAGTTTTTTATTATTTATTTAGTTGCATCTTTCTGTATTTTTCGCTCAAAGACAAGATGAAGATTTCTTGCTCACAGCCAATGACGCCGACACTGATGCCGACGCCTGAATTTCTGCGAAACGAGATCTTTAACGCTATCGCATTAAAACCACACGAACAGCCAAACCAGAACAACATTCCAAATCTTGCCGCAGAATTTGCCGAGGAGCACATCTGCCATTTGCGCGCATTAATAAACGTGGCCGCGGTCGCCTTAACAGCGACTTGCACATTTGTGAAACGCCAATGGAACGATGACGACGTCTCTTATGCCATTCGAAGCGAGGACACGAGGCAGGGCTTGTGCTATTTAGGGTGTCGGAATGGCGGGAGCGGCAGTTTGAAGTTGGACTCCAGCCTGTTACCCATGAAATCCTGCGGCTCAGCGGCACGCCAGAAATGTGTGCGTCCTCGAGGAAGCCACCGTCACTGCAATGTTTATTCACGAGGGAAATTGAGAAGATGCACCGCAGGAAACCGGCGGAGTCAAGCACGGGCAATGATCTGTCCTTCATCTGCGATGACCGGTGATTCTGATGATGAAGGAGGTAATCAAGAGTATAACGTGCAGCATCGCGAATGGGCGTCGTGCTTTGTGTCGCCAGTGGCGTGCCTGATGATGAGCCGCTACCAACATAAAGCTTTAAAAGTGATTCGCTCAATAAATAAACAAATAAATAAATAAATAAATAAATAAATAAATAAATAAATAAATAAATAAATAAATAAATAATGATTCGCGTAGGACGCCTCGAAGCCGAAAGCCACCCGCTGTGGCGATCTTATCGCGCACCTTATCTTGTTGTCCAACGTTTTCTCAATAAGTTTCGCTAGTCACGTAACAATATTTCAGTGATCATCTCAAGGCTCATTCACTGATCATCTTAAGGCTCATACAATTTTATTCGATTGCTATCCGGGAGGCAATAAGATTCATTTCTGGAGAGCAACCTCGTACATGGACAATATTCTGCGATGCGAAACCCGCTTTGCAAACCATTAATTGTGTCATGAGACAAGGTCCATACTATATTTTAGCCATAGAAATTATGGAGCTTCTTCAGGTTGCTTCAACAAATGGCCACCTCATCACCTTCCAATGGATTCCTGCCCACTGCGGCATAATGGGAAACGAAGACGCAGACGCCGAAGCTAAAGAAGCCTTGACCAGTGGCCCTGAAGTGCGCACTGCGTTTTCACGGCCAGACACGAACGCCCTGCTTCGGTACGTAATGCGTGACCTCACACTTGAGCACTGGACGAAACCGGAGCGACGACACCGGCGATTACACAAATGCGACCCCGAAATGAGGTTCTGTATGCCTCGTAAATTAAAACGACACAACACAAGTATGATTCACCGAATTCGTCTTGGTGTGGCCTTCACAAGACGTTATGCTCATATCATCGGCTGCAGTGACACCGGTCCCAACTGTGACCACTGTCAAGTGCCAGAAACACTTGAGCACATATTTTGTACCTGCCCAGCATACGCACACGAACGACAGAAACTGATTTCCTCGACTGAAGGAGTGCATAATAGGCCATTAACTGATGAGGTTGTGTTGGGCCCATGGCCTGACGCCAACAGCACAACTGTGGTCATAAGAGCGGTTGCAGCTTTCCTACAAGCCACTGGACTGGATGCGCGGCTATAGCACTGCACCACCTAGACGGGACTGTACATACTCACCTCTCTTACTTACCATCGTCATCCATCATTCTTTTTTCTCCCCTTTCCCCACCCCCGGTGTAGAGTAGCAGGCTAGAGCATAATATCGCTCAGGCCGACCTCTCTGCCTTTCTGTAAATAAACCTCTCTCTCTCTCTCTCTATCCGATTGACATTGCAGAGATAAGGTTCACGAATGAACTTGTTATTAATGCTGCGGTCGCGTTATCGCTAAGTTGACGTTTCACTCTACAAAGACAGACTACTGTAGGAGTGTATGTCACGTAGTTCGTCCTCACGCACTGCCTGCATTTCATGCGAGAAGCTTGTTTGGAGATGCCCCATCGCGGCGACCGCGCACAATGTGCGCCGGCTGTACATATTTTGTAAATAGATAACGCCTGTAAACAAATCTGTTGTTACTTTTGTTGCATGATTATTACTATGATTGTAAAAACGTCCCTCGTTTGGAAAGCATTTGCAGAAATGTTCAGCACGGCTTCCCCCTGGTGCTTTCGTTGAGCACCGAGAGCGAAACATATAGACGGCGCGCCCATGTTATCCTACCTAGCGCGCAAGGGAGGCGCGTGCGACAGAAGGCGACCCCGGAACTCCACGTCCCCAATACTACTTACTTATAGGAACGATAAATACTGAGCATGAGGCTTCATATCATGGTGTGCTGCGTCTATGTCACGGTGCTCGCTTAAAAAGCACATCTGATTGGTCAATTATGTCGATTAGTGCTGTAGAAAAACGCCTATATAGAGCTCGCTGAGTGTTGACTCGCATCAATTACTGTTGACTGTTGTTTGTACGGATAACTGTTTGGACATGGATGTTCTGATTTTGTCTAGTGATGCATATAAGTCTTGCTTATTGCTTGTTAATGTTAGCTTAACATGGGCTAGATCTGAATGATGGTGGCCAACTGCAAATAAGCCAACATTATTTCAGTGTTTACCACTGGTCAGTGTTGGTCATTTCCGCTAATGCTCGGTTAGTGCTGACTAGTCATTGTTATTTTTGAATAGTGGATGCTAAGGTTACCTACTTGACGCTCGGCCTATTTTTATGCCCACTGCATAACTGAGACCTTTCTGTGCGATCTCTAACCTTTTCATAGACAGACATAGATATTGTACAAGCTCTCATATATCACTACACAATAAGCACTACTTCTGTGAAGACACATTTCACTTTCGTACTATATCGATTGCTATGACGGAGGGATCATCCATGCCTTTTTTTGTATTTCGCGCGCATCAGTGGTAAGGGGGGAAAAGCAAGTAGTTAAGCGATATGAACTTAAAAATTATCTAATCAGCTGTTTTGTCAGCTGATCTACAACTTTCTCATTCGAATTGTTTGCCTAGCACCGCTGCTTTAAAAGCTAATTAATCTTGCCTTATTAAAAAAATACTCTAGCTTTGGAAATTATATAGCGAAAAGCAGTCAGGTTAAATAATTTTCTCAAAATGAATTTATATTTTCCATGTACAGCGAACCCCAAGTCATCCTGAAGCTAACAAACAACATTCAAACCATATTCACGAAGTAAAATGCAGACACTAAACTTACCTTTATTGCTGAAAATGATGCCTCTATCTATTAGTCCACACCCTTATTTAAAGCCGCTTGTAGACCGCCAAACAAGGCTTCTATGCGTTGAACATTTATCGCCACATCGGTCTCACCCCTCGTAACCATTTAAAAATATTTTTCCCGGCGGCGCTTCTTAGGATGCTTCTAATAATGTTCTTCGTATCCGCATCCTCCGACCATAACAAAGTGGAGCAACTTCCCTGCAGCACACATACTCATTATTGAAGCCATTCAGCATTAAGTTGCCTAATGTCTTGCAGGTTTCTGAGCGTATCTTTTATATTGCACGGAGAGTATATGCCGCTATAACTGGTGAGCTGTTATAGTGTTGGTGATTGCAGTTGTGCTTGTTTTAATCTAGATTTACTTTATTTATCTTGGGTTATCTTTATATTAGCTTGTTGAAAACTATAACTATTTATACCTATTATTGTATAGATTATTGTTTAGTCTTTGATTATCATTGAAGTCGACAATAGGTTACAAAGATAACTTAAAATAAATGTGTTTTTTTTTTCTCATGCTCACAATGGCTGTGCCCATTCCGCCATCCCAAAAACGATTTACTTCATTACGCAAAACTATTTTTGAACCATTCGTAAATATAGTTGCAGGACTCTTTATGCGTGCTACACCTCTTAACTGGCGAATTAGAGCCCGGACAATGCCGAAAACGTAGAGTACCTATTCCTACAACATACGAGCAATTTATGCAGCAATATTCATGCACTGCCGAATCATGATAATATTTATTAGGTATGCCGCAGGTCGGCCAGCTTATTACAGACCCTGTTATAGAGGCGATAATCTAAGTTTCCTCAGTCTAGGTATATTTCATGGCCTCTCAAATAGCTGCACTCACAGTGCTGACCCACACGCCTATTGCTTGCTTAGTCTCTTTATGTACGGGCCTAATGGAAGATGCCTTCGAAAGCAAGCATGCAGGAAGACAGAGAGGCAGCACTGAAAAAAATAAACCAAAATAAAGAGAGTATATTGAGCAAACAGGAACGGTAAGTAAGATCCGGAAACGAAGACGACTGTGGAAAGCGAGGCAGGCAAACATATAGGGCGATGCGGGCGCACCACATTCACCTGCCGGAAATGGATTGAGCAAACACGGCATAGACTTCCTCTCGGCACACAAGTTTTTCCTTGCGTTAGCTTTTCCGACCCATAAAAAGTGTTTTGTACGGAGCTGGAAGACATAATATGCACTCCTTGATACGGTTCCGATATGACACCATACTGTATGGAGCTTTGTTCACATATTGATATGGCTACGGATTTCAGCTGCAGGTGTTCCCTTGCCGATGTTAGAATACGTGCAAATAAAGGTTCCCATTTCCTGTCCATGCATGAGAGTGTGACTGTGCTGGAAGGAAGTTGCAACGAAGAATGTCGATGTCCCATTTAAAATGTCTCCGCTTGTAGGAGCATAGAAGTGAAATGCGAAATAGCCTTGCAACCAGTGAGGGCAAATTGAAGTCGTACGCCCGTAATAGAAACATCAGGGACTGCTGTTTGCGACAGAGAAGATTCTATTACCGGAGCGATTCGCTTCCTGACGCCGTTGTCACACTGTTTGTAACCTTTGTGCTAGTCATTGAAAAGTAGTTGAGCTTGGTGCAGATATCTAAAATACGTGTGACTGATAACACAGTGTGATTGGGTTAGCAAAATATGAATATTTTTGATGAGTTCTTATGACTCGTTTCTTTTTAATTGATATGATATGAGGCGGTGTAGCGCAGAAATAGACTTATCTTCCTTCGTACCGGCCCACGACTGTTTCCTTCGTTGCACATTGTTCGCATCAGTGCCCTAATCATAAGGTTACGGAGCAAGCGAGCTAATGGCCACCCTCTTGGGAACGCCGCCAATTGGACTTCTCTTGCGACGTTCATTGGTGGCAGAATATATTTTCTGCTCTAGCGCTTTGGCAGCTCCGAAATGGCGGCTTATAAAACGTCTCATTTCCGGCTAGTCTTCCTTGTGTTTTTTACGATACGACAGAAAGCAGCAGCATGTCTTTAACACGCCTGAGAGGCTCTTTCGATCGCAGGCATGGCAGACTTGACTCCTAGTGCAGTGTGTGGGGCATTAAGTGATGTATAGAAAATGCACAAAAGAAAGCCCTGGATTTATTTCTGAACATCACAAACGATGCTGCTGATATTCTGCTGCTGACATTCTGACAATAGGTTTATTTTGAAAAAGACGTTACGTTTTCCTAGTTCATCTTTACTCAAGATGTATTTTTTAAAGAGTGCTTTCATTCTTACTACTACATAAATAAGGCACTTTCAGTCAAATTGCATTATGTCACTGATTTATACTGCAACAGTCATATTGAAAATAAAACTGGATGATAAGTTTATACTCCAGTTTATTTTGCGGCGACTTCATTTACATGTGAGTGAAAAGCCCTGTCTATTCTTGGTGGTCTATTGTTAACACAGGTGCGTCATATTTAATTGGGAGCTTCGCTGAAGCAGCTCTGAAATAGGCCACAATCCCCAACCTTATTTCAACATTTCATCTTGAAACGCATAAACTTTATGTGTGAGTAAAATACTTTGACTTCCATCTGTCAAATTAGGCATTAGATATGACTTTTGGGCGGTTGTGCAGACTGAGCAACGTTTTCTCGCTCCATACCAATGCGACAAAATACATCAGTGTTATACCACAATTTTCGCTTATCATGCTGCGTATGCCTTCAACATTTCGTCTTGAAAATTATCGGATCATTCCTAATTTTTAGAGAAAGCGATCATTCAAGAACACCGCACTTCTTGCTTTCGTAGTAGTGATTATTGTCCCTACGTTTTCCAGATTTCAGTTGTGAATCATACGATATGCGAATCGTGCATTATGTGTAACTTCTTCGATAAACATTTGTCGTCCAACCTATAAAAAGCGAAGTCAATCTGATGAGTCCCAGGAGTTAAAAATTAATCCAGAACCCTCCACTGCGGCGTGAATTATAACCATATCGCTGTTTTGGCACGTAAAACCCCTGAAATATTTTTATTATCCTTGTTATTTCTTGCTATTGACGAACAACGCACAATTCCGCAGTTTCGACAGAGCAAAATAATTATAAAAACTACTGAAAATATCTGGCGCCCCTTAACTTACGCTATATAAGAGGACCTAAGTGGAAAGCTTTTAAGCATCTGTTAAAACAATATTCGTTGGCATTATTATCAGTATTTTCATCACATGTCGACTTGTGTGGCATCCAACGATTCTAGCTTGGAACGAATAGAGCATTTCATGAAACCCACGTAGACACATAGGCAAGTTAACATATGAACTGTCTCTTAAATTCAATAGCAGTGCTTTGTCCTTAGGGCCCTGAGGCTTTTGTTATTGCCTCAGCTTCACGCCCTCGCAATGAAGAAGTTAGCTCGCAGCTGAGCGGTTAATACAAAACAGAAGAATCTGCAAGACCTGCGTAGCTGGTGAAAGATCGAATTGTAAGCGCTTAACTTAGCATAGGCATATTTCTTTATTCTTACAGTTCAAATAGCAAGTAGCATAGTAAGGCAATGTGGCTGGAGAAACAGCCATTCTCGAAAGATAGCCGTAATGACTGCTTTGCGTGCTTCATTTCACCTTATCACAGGAAATGAGAGTTCTCATGCTCTGCTGCGCTAGGATGGAAATGGGTAGAGAAAATGAGGCGATGGTTCACCGCATGGAGGAGTTCACATAGCGTAGAAAAAGTAATGTTACTTTATAAATGCACACGCGGTTCACTTCCACTCTACTGGAATTGTAATGAAGCCAGCGTTCACCCGAAAAAGCAACGGTCAACGATATGTTACATTTTGATATAGGTAGAGGTGCAATCCACTGTTGTTCATGACCGAATATTTGTCCCATCTTTGTCTTTTTGCAGAGAGCATTTTATTTAAGGTAACTAGAGCACAACACTTTTTTGTATGCAGCAAGGCTGTCGTACTGAGACCACAAAATAGCCACCGACTGATTTTCTAGTGTAAAGCTTACATGAGTGCGTCCAGGTAAAACAGAAGGATAGACGCATTTTGCTGCTGAAATTTGTGAATTTACACTTGCAAATTACCTACTACCGCGAAAATTGCTAGCAGTATTTCTTGCACTTTATTGAGAAGTTTAAAAGCTTCGAAGTTTAGTTGATGACATCAAAGGTAAAAAAAAGCCGGCAGATCCCACGCATTGTGGGAATCGATGTAATGCGAAGCAGCCAGCAAACAGCTGCATACATCGCCTTGTATGTCACTAAGGAAAATGCGTGTCATGATTTTCATGTTAACTCCTATTATTTATGTTCGTCACACAGTCACGTCGCAAGATACCAATTTTGGTGTATATCAAGCTAGCGAAACGGCTGCCAGCGCACCATGAGCGTGGCACGTAAGTCATGCTGTACGTGAAATGCGTGTCATGATTTTCATGTTAACTCGTGTTATTTATGTTCGCCACACAGTCACGTCACAAGATACCAATTTTGGTGTATATCAAGCTAGCGAAACGGGCACCAGCGCCCCATGAGCGTGGCACGTAAGTCATGCTGTACATGACATGCGTGTCATGACTTTCATGTTAACACGTGTTATTTATGTTCGTCACACAGTCACGTCGCAAGATACCAATTTTGGTGTATATCAAGCTAGCGAAACGGCCGCCAGCGCACCATGAGCGTGGCACGTAAGTCATGCTGTACATGACATGCGTGTCATGATTTTCATGTTAACTCGTGTTTTTATGTTCGTCACACAGTCACGTGACACAATGCCAATTTCGAGATAGATCAAGCTAGTGAAACGGCCGCCAGCATCCCATGACCGTGGCACGTAAGTCATGCTGTACGTGACATGCGTGTCATGATTTTCATGTTAACTCGTGTTATTTATGTTCGTTACACAGTCACGTCGCAAGATACCGATTTTGGTGCATATAAAGCCAGCGAAACAGCCACCAGCGCACCATGAGCGTGGCACGTAAGTCATGCTGTACATGGCATGCGTGTCATGATTTTCATGTTAACTCGTGTGTTATTTATGTTCGTCTCACAGTCACGTCACGCAATACCAATTTCGAGGTAGATCAAACTAGCGAAACGGCCGCCAGCGCACCATGAGCGTGTCACGTAAGTCATGCTGTACATGACATGCGTGTCATGATTTTCATGTTAACTTGTGTCATTTATGTTCGTCACACAGTGAAGTCGCAAGATACCAATTTTGGTGTATATAGAGCTAGCGAAACGGCCGCCAGCGCACCATAGCGTGGCATGTAAATCATGCTGTACATGACATGCGTGTCATGATTTTCATGTCATGACTTGTCACTTATGTTCGTGATACAGTCATGTTACGTCATACCAATTTTGGTGTACATTCGATTAACCAAGCGACCAGGAGAGCACAAAGTCGTAGGCGGCTAGATAGATAGATAGATAGATAGATAGATAGATAGATAGATAGATAGATAGATAGATAGATAGATAGATAGATAGATAGATAGATAGATAGATAGATAGATAGATAGATAGATAGATACGCTCAAAGTCGCAGAAGTTCGCTAAGAAATGCTTCGCATTTAAAAATCGGCAGATTCCAAGCACTGTGGGAATCGATGTAATGCGAAGCAGCCAGCACAGAGCTGCATACATCGCCTTGTTTGTCTTTAGGCCAAATGAAATCATTTATGCCATGGTATCTAGTCCACCATATATCGCATGTTTGCCATGCAGGCATGCATGCACAATCTAGTATACACAATGCCAATGAAACGCATATTCGGGTATATACAATGCATGACTCGTCGTTTATGTTCATCACACACTAGTGTCATGCCATACCAATTTTGGTATATATTCAGTTAACAAAACGGCCGGAAGCGCACAATGACAATGGCATGTAAATCATACCGTACATGGCATGCATAACATGATTCGCATGTTAAGACCTCTCATTTATGTTCGTCATACAGCCGCGTCGCGCAATACCAATTTTGGTGCATATCAAACGAATGAAATGGTCGCGAGTGCACCATGAGTATAGCATGTAAATTATGCCATACATGACATGCATATCATGGTTTTTCATGTTACCACCTGTCACTAATGCTCATCATACAGTCACATCGCGCAATACCAGTTTTGGTGTATATCAAGCTAGGAAAACGGCCGCGAATGTATCATGAGTGTGGCCTGCAAGTCATGTCGTACATGACCTGCATATCATGATTTCCGTGTTACCACCTCTAATTTACGTTCGTCATCCAGTCGCGTCGCTCAATACCAATGTTGGTGTATTGGCCTCGAGGAGTTACGGAGTCGCCCTCGATTGCGTGCTAGGCAGGATACCGCCGGCGCGCTCCCCATAGGTTTTGCTGTCGGCGCGCTACAAAAACACCTCGCGGAAGCCCTCCAGGGCATTTCTGTAAGTACTTTCGAAATGAACTGTGTTCTTTAATGTCAAAATAATCATTTTCGACGAACTGAAAGCACAAGATAGTCTACAGTCGCTGTCTCTTTGCAGAAAACCGAGCACCCGCTTCACGCTCTCACCGCGTTGGAGACCCCTGAATCGGCTTCTTGCGTGAAAGGTAGTCACTCGCTGAGTGCAAACTATGTGAAATATCTCGTTAGAGAAGACTGCCTGTATAACCAAACGGAGCATAACAGAAAGAAGCCTCAAACCAGCGATCGCACGGGTTCGCGACGACTGACGGTGCCTCTGCATGTATGAGCGTCTTCAGGTATGTTCGTACTGATGGTTTCGCTTTTGCTACGAGCGCGTTTTGGCACCGCGCTGTGAACTTTAGGCCGCAAAATATGAGAATTTGTGAGTAAAGAAACTACTGTTGCGCGGACGCTATCAGGGCAGTTCAAAAACAATTTCCTTACGACTGCGGCTTCGGTGCGCATGGGAACTTTGTGATCTGCCGTCCCGACGATTCAGCGTTCTTTTTTTCTTTTTCGGTCTAAATTCGGGTACGTTTCAATGTCATTTGACAAGTTGTCTCGCACTGCGTGTTGATCGGTCTTCTCAGCGGGCAAATGCCGCTGCTTCTGTTTCTTTATTCAGCGCATTCGTTTCGTTTGGTGCTCACACAAAACGTGAGCAAATGCGACGCCTTTTTTTTAATGCTCTTTAATTATCGTTCCGTTTGCATTCCAGTGAACTTGCCGCTCTCTGTCATCAACAAATTGATAGACCAAAGCTTCACCACTTCGAGATTGCTGGTGGAAGAAGAACCATTCTACGAGACCGAGCATGTAGTAGCATGCGACGCCGGAAAAGAAAGAAAATACAGTAACATTGCCGGACTTGTTCTGCAAACGTCGGCTGTGAACTAGGACCCACATGAACTTGAAATAGCGGTGAATAAAATAGAAGTTATTGCAGCAACCAGCAGCCGCAAAACAGGATAGTAATTATTTGGCGAGTACCCCAGAAATTTTGGCAGCAGTGTCGTGTCTAACGCCAACAGGGTGGCATCTTTCTCACGTAAATAAATGAGGTTGTTGGCCGGTGGGCCGATCACGGAGGCCATGCAAAATTTATGTAGCTTATGAAGCAATGCATGCCTCATCAAATGGGAACGTTGCCCGTCGACGTCCCGCGTCGGCGGCGTCAACGCGAGTGATGCAAAAAATAATCGTCACGTGATGACGTGACCTTATGACGTCATCATGACGTCACGGATCGCCAAAATATGTAGCGTCATTATGACGTCACATAATGTGACGTCACATGATGACGTATTCACACGTCATGGTCGCTTTGCATTGCCTCCGTGATCGGTCACGGAGGCCGTCAAAACCGCGTTAGCCCCAGAACGCTTTTGGAGGGGGGCGGGGGAGAATCAGTACGTCGACTGACAAGTAGAAGATGGCTTTCGCCTTCTACTCATCTTTAGCGAATGCGTATGGGACCCTGTGCGTTTTTTAATTTAACGTATCTAAACAATGACTTGCGCATCTGCAGCCGATTTTGTAGACGCTGAGCACGGGGCCGACGATCAAGAGGTCGCATTGGAGGGTTCTGAGATGGCATCGCACGTGGTAAAAGGTAGCGCTTTTACCATTCTGTTGCAGATAAGCATCATTTGCCGGCGGGAAGCGCGCGCGAGCCATCGTCTCAGTGCGCGCTGTCTGCTACTCACCGAACATTGCAGGCCCGACGCAGTACACAAAAGTTTTCGTCGCGGAAGTGCTTGTTGCACACAAGACTCGCAGTGGATGGCTACTTGCCGGTTCTTAGCTTTACAACCCATGCTTCACGCTGTTTCTTCTCCCGCGGTTACCAGTGCAGGATGATACTGGGCTCCTTTGCGTAAGCCCGGCACTGCGGCACCGAGCGGTAGAGCCCCATGTTCGTCGCCTTCGGAGGCAGCCACTCTATTACAATGGTTTCAATTGAGTAGAAAATGAGAGAAAACTTCCGAATTTGAACAAACCGCACCGCATGTGGGACTTGAAACTCGTTTTCAAAGCACGCGGCAGTGCTCCACAAGCAGCCGACGCGCCGCTGAGACCACGTGATCCTGCCAAGCACGTCACGCCGACGGTGGCGCCGGCGTTTCCAGTGGTGGGCCTCGAGGCCAATATCAAGCAAGCGAAACGGCCACGAGTGCGCCATGAGCGTGACATGTAAATCATGTCGTATATGTCATGCATGTCAAGATTTTCATGTTACCACGTCTCATTTACGTTCGTCATACAGTCGCTGCGCGCAATGCCAATTTTGGTGTACATCAAGCTAGAAAGCGGCCGCGAATGCATCAGGAGCGTGGCAGGTAAATCATGACATACATGACATGCATGTCATGGTTGTCATCTTACCAACTGTTATTCATGTTCTTCATGCAGTCACTTCGCGCAATACCAATTTTGGTGTATATCAATCTACTAAAACGGCCGCTAGCGCACCATGAGCGTGGCATGCAAATCATGTCGTACATGTCATACATGTCATGATTTTCATGTTACCACCTCTCATTTACGTTCGTCGTACAGTCGCGTCGCGGAATGCCAATTTTGGTGTATATCAAGCTAGCGATGCGGCTGCGAATGCATCATGAGCGTGGCATGTAAATCATGACATACATGTCATGGTTTTCAGGTTACCAACTGTTCATGTTCTTCATACAGTCGCATCGCACAATACCAATTTTGTTGTATATCAATCTAGCGAAACGACCGCGAATGCGCCATGAGCGTGGCATGTAAATCATGTCGTACATAACATGCATGTCATGATTTTCATGTTACCACGTGTAAGTAATGTTCGTCATACAGAAATGTCTCGTCATACCAGTTTTCGTATATATGTCTTCATATAAACGGCCGCGAGCGCCCAGAGACCATGTCATGTAAATCATGCTGCACATGACATGCAAGTGCAAGCACATTAGGACCTCTCATTATTTTCGTCATGAAATCTTGTCAAGCCGTACCAATTTTGGTGTATATGAAACTAACGGAACAGCCGCAAGAGCCTAAGGCCGTGGAATGTAAATCATGCTGTTCATGACATGCGTGTCATGATTTTCATGATATGATATGTCATTTATGTTCGTAATAACGCCATATTATGGCACCCCATTTTTGGTATACATCCGATTAACGAAGCGGCCAGGAGAGCACAAAGTCGTAGGCGGCTAGATAGATAGATAGATAGATAGATAGATAGATAGATAGATAGATAGATAGATAGATAGATAGATAGATAGATAGATAGATAGATAGATAGATAGATAGATAGATAGATAGATAGATAGATAGATACGCTCAAAGTCGCAGAAGTTCGCTAAGAAATGCTTCGCATTTAAAAAAAAATTAGCGTGGCTTGTACTGGAGCCGCAATGCTAGAGACAGCGCAGCTAATGGGCACTTAAGTAGCTGTTGCTGTTTTGCTGTCTTGCACACTTTATCTTTCTTTCTTTGTTTGTTTCTTTTCCTCCTTCTTTCTTTCTTTCGTTCTCTTTCCTTCCCTTTTCCTTCTTCGCTGTGTTTTCTGTGTTTTTTTTTTTGTCGCTGTCAATTGCTAATTCTTTCTTTCTACTTTGCTATCTTTCTCTATTACTTTCTTTTTCATTCTGTCTTTTTCTCTCCTTCTTTCGCTTCGTTTTTATGATCTGATTTACTGCCTTTCATCGCCTTTTCCCTCCTTCTCAAACTCGCATCTGTACTCTCCCTTACATTCCTTTACTATTCCTTTGCTATACTTTACATTACTAGGCTATGCTATGCTCTGCAAGCATGCAAGGAAAGCCGAATGGTGAAGAGGCTCGACTTGGTATCGTGGGTACGCGGGCTCGAATCTCGCCTCGCGAAGGAATATTTTTACAGTAGAGCTGTTATGGTCGAGGTTTCCCGTGTGTCATATACTGAAAATTATCGTCATGAACCGGCAAGTGATCAACCATGGCCCAAGCATCCCCTACAAATGATTAACAGGAGAAGCCGAAACGTGCCCACCCTCTGCTTTGACGAAGCCTTGTGCGACTTAGTGCAAGCTGCGCTAGTTTTTTCCTCTGGAATTTTTCTCTTTCTTTATTTGTATTTCTTTTCCTCTCGTCTTATCTCATTATATTTACTTGTACTCTCACCCGCTAGAAATATCGCGCCTCGCGCAGGAGAAACCGGCACACGTGTTGTGAGAGCGAAACAAGATGAAGACGGCGACGATGGAGAAGAGGACGAAGAAAGCGCGTGCCGTCTCTGTGGTGGCGCGTCACCGCACACCCGCCATGCCCATGCGCACGTGTTCTGTGAGAGCCGTCATCGCTTGGCGAGGTTTTCCCAGTCCACGGATCACACATTCGGCCCGCCTGAAAGAGCTCCGCTGTTAAAACAGGCAAGCAGGTTGAGTATTGTGGAAGTGAAATATCTGGCCTCTGTGTTGCGGCATGGCAACTGTTTCTTATTCCTTGCTGCAAAATAAGTTATGCAACGAAATTCAGGTGCAAGCAAACGCGCGCGATTTAGCCCACGGGCCACGTCAAGGTTTCGTAACATGTAGTGATGAAACAAGAATGCTTAACAGCTGTTCTCGCGGTACACAAATTTCGGTCTTACATCTAGGGACGTTCAATATCTTTACCGATCACCTCGCTTTGTGATGGCTGGTGAATCTCCGTGACCCGAGTGGACGACTGGCACGCTGGGCTCTTCGACTAAAGGAGTACGACTTCGTCATGTCGTACAAGTCTGGACGACACCACACATATGCAAACTGCCTCTTCCGCCTTGCTCTGATAACTACGCAGCGCGACGAAGACCGTTTGGATTACTGTTTTGCCTGCATTTTTTCCACATGCCTAGATTCGAAGACTTTCAAGGTACGCCGTGGTACCTTGCAGTGGTGTAAGTTCTTTTATATTGGTTAACGTACGCACGCCAGGCGTGATATAATCCCAGGCGCAGGCCGCACACGCACGAAGTAGAGTTTATCAATGGTTGACATAACGACGCCCGCTCACTGTTGACCTCTCGAAAGAATATGACAGTTGCACTCTTCCGATCAGTCGCACCGTCCTAACCAAATAGGAGTACTCCTTCTCTGATAAGGCAATAGACGGGTGGCTGACACACGGAACCCCATTTTCTAATATGAAAAGCTTCGATTATTTTATGAGATCGCTTTTAGTCCGCCAACACGAAATACTGTTGCAATGAAGCACCCGCAGTAAGTGTACTGCTTCCTGTCATTTTTTGCATCGTCAGTAGAAATATTGGAGTTCTACCATACAGGTCACATTGGGCGAGTAAGGACGAGTAGCTATAGTGTTCAAGGCTTTCGCTTTCCGACAGCGGTGATCCGGGTTCAAGCCCCAGGCCTACAAAGAATTATTGTTTTGTTTTATTTATTCTTTCTATGGTGCGTGCGCGCCAGCTGGGGTGAGGAGGACTTTCTGTGGGGGAGGAGGGTTTTTCAAAACACCACCTGCTACACAGGTCAGTCAATACAAACTTCACTTCAAAAAAGTTCAACCGGCTCCGCTTCGCGGACACCGATGAAATAGCGAAGCTGGTGGCGTTCCCTTCGTCAGGCTAGTGCATTTATATGTTCTGCAAGTCTTTCAGATATCTTGTATCACTGCTCTTTATTAAACACTCTTTTTTAGGCTTTGAGGCGGTATTATAGCTTAATTGCATCTTGACCATACCTCTGTTATGCACAGGTTTACAAAGAAGCCTTCGCTTAAGGTGCTCCGATATCTTGTGTCACCCTTTTTATTAAACACTTTTTGTTAAGCTTTAAGGCGGTAGTATAGCCACCACCTTTTGTAACCTTAAAGTATCACGTGACAGTGGTGTGTATGGTAACGCTCACGCAATTTGTAGGGCTAACTGTTGAATTCTTCCTTTATCGTGCAAGTGGGATTTACCCAATTTATGTGGCGCAGACGCGTTCATAATGATGTTAGTTTTCTGATAGGCTGCACAGATTTCTGTGGCACATATCCGTTTATTGGGCTAGCTGTTGCCTTCATTTTTAGTGGACCAGTGGTGAGTAATGGGATTTGCCCGATGCCTGTGGCGCATACCCGTTTATGATGCCCACAAGCATTACCACAGACCCCGCACATGAAAGGCTCGGCGAAGAACAGCTTCGCTGTTAATGACCACAGAGTCCCTTGAAAATTCAATAAGTAATAATTGCTGGGGTTTAACGTCCCAAAGGTACGATATTGAAGCGTGGTAGGCTGGCAACCGTAATGGCCAGCCCCTTGAAAGAGAACAACGAAGTTGATCGGTGTGCGCGCGCTTTTGGGTGTCGGCCTTGTTCTAAAGAAAACGTTCCTATTTTGTATCCTTGCCCTGTGTCTTCTCCCATCAATCAGTTAGCCTGGTGACATTTTTTGGTGGAGGTGCTGGGTACAGAGGCGTGTCCCTGACGCCGTCGGTGCGTCACGCTGACGTCACTGCTTTGATTTCCCCTTCCAGTTTCCCGAGAGAGAGATTGACGAGAAAGGGATGAAACAAACGATGGAAAGATTGAATGAAAGAAGCGGGCAGCTGATTGGTTTTGCGAAGGAATCGAAAAAGGTTGAAGAGAAGATGGTGGGAGGGTTGGAGAGGCATTCGGGTGGCCCTTGCTGCAGATTGAAACACTGCGTTTCGCAAGCATCATGCGCATGCTGCGAGTTGTCGGCGTTTTTCGGTGCGCTGTTTGCTATTTGTAAGCTGGAGCAAACACCGAAGTTTGCTTTCATCGCAAGTTTATGTAAACACAGTGCGCAATTCGGAACTGTCGCGTTGCACTTTTGGCGGGGCATGTAACTTCTAACTCCGGCGGGAAGATGCACAGCACGAGTAAGCATTCGTGGGTTTACGTATCTCGGAGATTTCGTGATACTGCCGAATTGCTCGAGGGACCTAATTCTCGGAATGGACTTCCTGCAGGCTAACGGAGCCTTGATTAACTTGTAAGAATCGCAGGTAACGTTTTCCACGGCGTACGCCTTAGCGGGTATCACTGACGACAGTTATGTCAATGCCTTGAGGGTTGTCGACGACAACGTCACGTTACCGCCGAAAAGTAGCGTATTGACCCTGGTAACCTGCGATGTATTCGATGAATTTGACGACTATGAAGGCATTGCCGAGTCAAATATTTCTTTGTTCCTCAAACGGAACATCTGCATAGCCCGAGGCCTTGTTCGGTTGCAGAATAAATGCTCTCAAGTTCTGCTGACAAACTTCAGCAATGAATTTCAGCACGTCCCTCAAGGCACCGCTGTCGCCTTCCTCAGCGATATCGCCGACTTCTCCGACATCGGTACGTTAGAGTTGACTTCATCGGATGCAGTAACTTGTGCTAATCTAGGCAGCCGCATTCACGTTAATGCTGACTTGTCAGATGCACAAAAGGAGAGCCTGCTAATCCTTGTTACAGAATTCTCGGGTTGCTTCTCCACATCATCCAAAGTTCAGCGCACTTCCGTGACCAAGCACCGTATTGTTACGGAGGAGTCGGCGCGGCCTCTTCGCCAGGATTCATACCGCGTGTCCCCAAAGGAAAGGGAGGCGGTTAAGCGTGAAGTTCAGGAAATGCTGAATGATGACGTCATTCAACCGTCGACAAGTCCGTGGGCGTCGCCTGTAGTACTAGTAAAGAAAAAAGACAACACACTTCGCTTCTGCGTTGACTACCGACGACTTAACAGAGTCACCAAACGCGATGTTTATCCCCTGCAGCGAATTGATGACGCCTTGGACCGTCTACGCCATGCTCAGTTCTTTACATCATTAGACCTCAAGTCAGGGTACTGGCAAATTGAGGTTGACGAGGGCGACCGTGAGAAAACTGCGTTCGTGACTGCCGACGAATTTAAAGTGCTGCCTTTTGGTCTCTGTTCCGCTCCCGCCACATTTCAAAGAATGATGGACACTGTGCTCGCCGGTCTAAAGTGGCAGACGTGTCTTGTATATTTGGACGACGTCGTTGTGTTCTCAAGGACGTTCGACGAACACCTCACACGGCTAAAAAGCGTACTCACAGCAATACGCAAGGCAAACCTGACTATCAAGCCCGAGAAGTGCTACTTTGGCTACCAGGAACTCAAGTTTCTAGGTCACGTGGTGAGCCCTGACGGTGTTCGACCAGACCCAGACAACCTGACTGCCGTTGCCGAGTTTCCTCGTCCTGGAGACAAGAAGGCTGTTCAGCGGTTCCTTGGCCTCTGCGCCTACTACCGTCGTTTCGTTGAAGGATTCTCCAAAATTTCGGAACCTCTTACGAGACTAACCCGACAAGATGTACCCTTCGTGTGGACGGAAGAGCAACAACAGGCCTTCGTACAGTTACGCAAGCGACTTCAAACACCTCCAGTGCTGGCACATTTTGACGATACTGCGGAAACTGAGATTCACACGGACGCCAGCAACGTAGGACTCGGAGCCATCTAGTTCAATGGCAGGACGGCGCAGAACGTGTGATCGCTTACGCGAGCCGCAGTCTCACAAAAGCAGAGGCTAACTACTCTACCACCGAGAAAGAGTGCTTAGCGGTCGTTTGGGCCATCAGCAAGTTTCGACCCTATCTGTACGGTCGGCCATTTCGAGCGGTCAGTGACCATCATTCGCTTTGTTGGCTCGCCAATCTCCGAGATCCATCAGGCCACCTCGCTCGTTGGAGCCTTCGTCTTCAAGAGTACGACATAACTGTCGTATACCGATCCGGACAAAAGCATACCGATTCTGACTGCCTATCGCGTACCCCTATTCCCGTGACATCATCTGACATAGAAGAAAGTTTGCCGTTTCTTGGCTTCGTCGACGTGGTGCGGATGGCTGCACATCAACGTGAGGACACTGAGCTGCTTCCTGTTATCCGCTATCTTCAGGGAGCTGACGATGTCGTCCCACGCCCGCTCTCACGAGGACTGACGTCGTATTGCCTACGGTACAATGTTCTCTACAAGAAAAATTTCGAGAACAGCCAGGAAACTTTTCTCCTCGTTGTTCCGACGGCACTGCGTGGGGAAGTTTTACAGGCGTGCCACGACGACCCCTCTGCCGGTCACTTAGGCTTTTCGAGGACATTAGCGCGCATACGCCAAAAATTCTTCTGGCCACAGCTATATTCGTCAGTTCAGCGCTATGTCAGGACCTGCCGTGACCGTCAGAGGCGTAAAGTTCCACCCGTCAAGCCTGCCGGCTTCCTCCAGCCTTTGGATCCGCCTCCAGCGCCGTTCCAGCAAGTGGGAATGAATCTTCTCGGTCCATTTCCTACGTCATCCTCGGATAACAAATGGATAATCGTGGCAACCGACTATCTAACTCGCTATGCGGAGACAAAAGCTGTGCCAAGGGGAACTGCTGTCGACGTCGCCAGATTCTTTGTCCACGGCATCGTGTTGTGTCATGGTGCACCTACTGTTCTCATCACTGATCGCGGTGCAGCATTTACTGCGGAGTTATTGCAACAGGTCGCCAAGCTAACGCACACCAACCACCGGAAGACAACAGCCTATCATCCCCATACCAACGGTTTGACGGAGCGAATAAACAGAACACTGGCTGACATGCTGTCTATGTGCGTGGATGTGGAGCACAAAACGTGGGATCAAATTTTGCCGTATGTGACGTTTGCTTATAATACAGCTGTGCAAGAGACCACCGAGCTTACACCATTCGAGCTTGTTTACGGACGTCGCGTCACAACACCGTTAGACGCCATGCTCCCAATAGAACACGACACCAGCAAAAATGACAGCGTTGACGACTTCGTTCAGAAAGCCGAGGAAGCTCGCCAGCTTGCTCGGAACCGCATTCGCACACAGCAGGACAACGACGCTCGCCGCTACAACATGGGCCGACGGAACGTCCACTACCAACCGGGTGACTACGTCTGGGTGTGGACACCTATCCGACATCGTGGGCTCTCGGAGAAGTTGTTACGACGCTATTTTGGCCCTTACGAAGTTGTGCGCTGCATCAGTGATGTGAATTACGAGGTGGTGCCCCGAAGCTCTGACCCGAGTTTGAGCCGACGACGTCCACGTGCTGAGGTTGTTCACGTCGTACGGATGAAGCCGTACCACGCCCGTGAGTGAAAACCGACACTTCGAAACCCGTTTGAATATTGTACTACGTTACCTTGGTTTTTTTTTTCTTCACGGAACCACCTTTCTCCCTAGTGCTCTCTTCTTGCACCCTGAACCCATCGACCGGGAAGGTCGCTCTTGAGAGGGGGGAATTGACGCGAGGTAGGCTGGCAACCGTAGTGGCCAGCCCCTTGAAAGAGAACAACGAAGTTGATCGGTGTGCGCGCGCTTTTGGGTTTCGGCCTTGTTCTAAAGAAAACGTTCCTATTTTGTATCCTTGCCCTGTGTCTTCTCCCATCAATCAGTTAGCCTGGTGACAATATGATTATGATAGACGCCGTAGTGGAGGGATCCGGAAATTTCGGCCACCTCTTGTTCTTTAACGTGCACCAAAATCTGAGTACAGGGGTCTTGAGCATTTTTTCCGCCATCGAAAATGCGGCCGCAGCGACCGGGATTCGATTGCGCGACGTGCGGCTCAGCAGTCGAGCGCCTCCGTGATTCGCCCACCTTTGATCAAGCGACGATGTCTTGTGATGACGCCATCATGTGATGCAATGTTTTGACGACATCGTGATTTCACTAAATTTGGTGATATGTGGAGCCATAATGACCGCACATGATGCCGTAATGACATTACGTGATGACTCGGATAATGCCACGCGGGTTTTTGGCGAGACCTTGCGAGATCTAAGAGGCCTCTACGAGAAATTGCAGAAATTATTGCTTGACTATCGCGGTTGGAAGCGCCAACATAGCAACGTCAGTCTTTTACTTTAAAATCCAGGCAGAATGTCCTTTGCCAGTTGTCGAAGTGACGCGCGAACCTAGTTTTATTGTGATTTGTAGGTGCTTTGAACATCATTGGTTGCAGCTTTCGCTAGAACCTTGTTTTCGGGCGGCATCGGCATGGCATCTTTCATGTTCTTCCCAGCGTTCACCAGCGTCTGGAACTGTCCCACAGCGGCTGCATCCAGTGGTCATCTAAGCATTAAATTGTTAGCGATGTCTAAATTTTTCGGATGCTCATAATCCTGCATGTCGGCTTTGCATATTGTCGTAAAGAAGGCTACTATTCTACTAAACACCACCTTCATAAAAAGCATCCGCCCTTTATACACTTTTTTCATAGCGGGTACAATGCGTTTATATCGCTCACGTATATTCACAATTTACAAGCATTGGTAAAAAGCCCATGCATGGTGGTAACAGAGAACTCACCATTTCTTGAATTACACATTTCATACGAATCGCTAGTACCTAAACAAAATAAATATGACGAACTCGTCATTCGGCTGTACTTGATTAGGTGCTCGGCCTTGCCATTATTCGCGTGCAAAACATTATGAACAACCTTCCCTAGATTTTAGCGCATTTTGTGTTAACCTTCAAGTGTTTCCTTATTAGTGCATCTGCGCTTATTGTGTTATACTGTGTCCGCTATTTCTTCAATACGGATTTTAATAAATGATTGCTAAAAAAATATAGTGGGCGTTTTGGCCAGTGGTTAAGGTTCTCGCTATCGGAGCGCGCGGGCGTGGTTTTGCAAGCACGCGCAACCTAGAAAGTTGATTTTGTTTTGTGCATTTATTTATTGTTAGCCATGACGCCCTTACGCCACAAAGGGACGCTCTCGCGGTTTTCTCTTTGACCCGGCGTGGAAATGCTTACGCATTTAATGTTTTCATTTTTTGCTGTTTCAGGGAATGAGACAAGGAAATAAATGGCAGGAAGGGGAATATCCACCATTGCTTTCCAAGTTCCCAGACGGCGTTCTCACAAAAAACTCCCCATGCAAATTTTCCTTTGGGATTTGTTTAGAAATGATGCGCAAGCGTAGAGACTTATAGCAGGTTGCGGCCTTCCTTACTGAACGCTCCTTTTTTCCGTCGAAATCGGGATGGCGTCTTTCATATTCTCGTCAGGTCTAAACTAGAAAAGGCTTGTCCTATTCAGGATCCATCTAACTCCGTATTATTCACAGTCCTTCAGTACGTGCAGAACCATGAATCCCATTATGTGCACATTAATTACTCCCGCTACGCCAGTGTTTCGGAAGTCAAAGCTAGCTTCCACGGTCCAACACTCAAGTCGCGACGCAAGTATCCGCTCAAACCTGTTTCATAACACTTTTACACTAATTCAGTACCTAAAAAAATAATCTTTTCCTTCCTCCAGATTACGCGTCTCCATACTTTGACCGCAATCTCAAGGTCAAAATTCCCTTATAGTGCACTGAAACTTGTTATGCTTCTTTTTTGCCGCAAAAAAACCATGACTGGAACAACCTTCCCACCTTCATTGCTGCAATCGAAGAACCTGCCGCATTCAAAGGGGCGATTAATGGTATATTTGTCAATATGGCGTTTTCGGCTAGTTGGTTAAATGCATCAAAAGGCAGCACAGCGCTAGCAGACAGGAACGAGGATTGATAGCGCTTGTCCCGCGTTGTCTTCCTCGTCCCTGTCTGCTAGCGCTATGGTACCCTTTGACAACGGTATATTCTTAGGCTACGTACACCTTTCCTTAAAGCTCTTAGTCCCTGAGAGTATGAAAAAAATAAATAAGTAAATAAACAAACAAGTGAATAAATAAGCTGTTGTGAATGGGATTTGCGCAAAAAAAGAAACAGGAACACGAAGGACAGAACCACGAGACTAGTCCGTTCAAGCGCAGACAAGGACGAGAGGTGAGCCCTTGTACTTGTGGTCTTGTTTCGTCCTTGTCCCTCTGTTGCACGTCAGTATTTTGAAAAGGTGTACCGACGCGCCGAACTCACCGCTGTGATCAAGTTGATTTCTTGTACGAAGGATTTAACACTCGTCCAAGTGGTCTTGTTTCGTTCTTGCCAGTTTATTGCGCTGCAGTATCCTGTAAAGACGTACCAACACGGCCAACTCGCCACTAAGAAAATGCATCTCTTGTGACGATACAAACCATTACAAACAACTGCAGGTAATGAGCCTATACAGACACGAACCAATCCTTTTTTTGTATAAATGTCCTCATGGAAAAATCTTGTGCAGCGGCTCCTAATAATGTGTGCTTGCCTTGGAAGGAAGCAACAAAAGTTTTGATCAAAAGAGTCGTAAGATACACACCGCCGACTAGTGGACCTTGGGGATTTTTAGGTCTTGTCCTTCTCTTGCCTTCTTCGGGGACCAGGCTTTCAAAATAGAAGGGTGCAGACCGGCGCTTATGCATTGTTTCCCGTATGTGTATTGTTACTTTTATCTGGCCCCTTGTTTAGTGGCGATTGTACACAGCCTTGGCTTCGCAACGCGCTAATGTTCCAGGCGCATATTTCCCCGCACCAAACACATTCACTCTAAGAAAATTGTTTGTACATTTTGGGGAGTCACGTCCTGCCATAATGATATTATTTATCTGGCTAGCTTCCGTCTCCTCTCCTGAAAACTCCACACTCGCCACTTTCCGCTGAAAAATGCTATGTAACGCTGCTATCCTGAACGCCGTTCGTGACCTCGAATACCAGGTGTCTGGCGATGACGCAAAGAAGTACACGTGAGATAGATGGAAACTACGAATGTGGGACAGAAAGACGTCCAAATACGCACTTACTACATAGGAATGGATCAACCAAGATGTACGCACTTACTTTAGTGCGTCAGCTTTGCCTGCGCCAAGGTCTGCACAATAAATGAAGGTTACCTTCAGCCACACGGATAGATAGATAGATAGATAGATAGATAGATAGATAGATAGATAGATAGATAGATAGATAGATAGATAGATAGATAGATAGATAGATCGATAGATAGATAGATAGATAGATAGATAGATAGATAGATAGATAGATAGATAGATAGATAGATAGATAGATAGATAGATAGATAGATAGATAGATAGATAGATAGATAGATAGATAGATAGATAGGTGCACTACTCGGGTACGTTAAATCAGAGTCAGACTTCTCAAAGTTACATTGTGTGAGTTCACAGACACATCGCGAGTTGCATCGGGTGGTTTGTTAGACCGCTGAGTTCCTGTTTTGCAGTACCTGAGAATGAGAGGTGTGGATAGTGTTCACCCAGATACTTGTAGAATGTCGTATGCTTCAAGAAGCTGTCTTTTGTATTCCAGATACGGGCGGCTACTAAGCAACGCTGCGTACCACATAGGGGTATTTGATGCAGCGACGATATTCTATGTTGTGCTGTCAACCTCACCTGTTTGTCTTGTATGGGCACTGGTTAGCTATCTTACACTTAGCGCGTCACATATTTCATGATAAAGGTAATTGGCTGTAGTCAAGCCCGATATGTCGAATACCTCGCTTAGTAGACTTTCACGTGCCTTGATGTGAAGCTAATGAGTAAAGAACTTATTCAAACGCATAAATCTCTGGTTAATTTTTTGTCTCCTAGCTTTTCCCGGCAAGCAATGCTGGCCCATTCAAGAAACACTCAGCGGCGGAAAAGCGTTATTTCTCGGTGTCCCAGAGAAACAAAAGATGAGCATAAATACTTCAATTCTTTTCAATGCATTTTTAAAATGTAATAATAAAAACGACAATAAGTATAGGTTGGAAGTCCTGCCCGTGCACGTCGTCTATGTGTGGCGTGGCGTGAAAGGCAAGCGAACCACGAATTTCGGCATGGTCACTTCCCTCTAGAGAAATGAGTCGCAAACATCGGCATGAGTCACAAACACAATCTCGTCGACAATAAGCTGCCGCACAATGCACCCGCATCGTGGAGAAAAACAAGAAAGACAGAGTACGAAGTTTCTTTCTGAGCCGATAAAATTGGAGGTATCGATTGTTTCCAGTGTTTGTATCGGCCCTCCTTCTGCATGTGATGGTCGAAGATTGCGAGAATACCGGTGGCTGTTTGGGCAGCTGTCGTTCCCAGACCGGTCGACAAAACAGTACTGCTGTCCAAAAGCACCCGGAAGTTCCATCGAATTCTCCTATACGCTTGTAGCAACACAAGGTCGTTTTTTTTTTTGGAACGGGTGTACGTGTTTTGGCGCGTAAGCGTCGATAGCGGGTCCTGCATGCGAAAAGAAAGAATGGCTTTAAAACGAAAACGGATGGTCACCGTGCCTCAGGATAAGCTAAGAGAAATCGGCGGTAATCATAATGTCCTGCAGAGGCCCAGGATGACAAATTGGCAAGCGATGGAATAGCTTGATTGCGGGATAGCGATGTCAACATAACTAGCGTAAAGCTTGAGAGTATACTCTGCAGTAAGTGGGACAGAGGAGTTGTTGACTTTTGTTGACTGGTAAGAATATCCGCATTGCCAACTATGAATATTTACTAGACTTTTCTTATGCTGGGTTACTGCGCAAATTTTGTCCATTTGCTGCTCTTTTTTTTTCGTTAGCTAAACTGGCGGAGCGTAAACGCCTCTAAAAGGGAGGCATATATTTTTTATACCTTTTTCTAACTATTTAATTCGCGATGTATATCTTTTTTTTTACATTTTGAACCTTCTGGCAACGTCTATCGATGTTATTAAATTTTATCGACATGCCCCTGTGCCACTTTCAATGTCTTATCTTCTGCTTTGGCATACGCCCTTTCATGGCCACCCACCCGAACGCTTTATTAAAAATCGATCCTTGATTTTCTGCGTCTCCATTCTGCGCTTCCAAATAAAAATTGCAAGAAAGCGCTTTTCTAGACCTTCGATCAACCTTCGGATGTCCTGCCGATTTCGCGCTGGCAGTCCTATTAACCTGATGCATTTAAAATTTGCTTTGTTGTCAGTGGATGAGACAACAGTATTTCTGTGTTACGATGCAAAGATTTCAGCGCGGCAGCGCCATAGCAGAAGTCCCTGACGAGCTCGGCACTGGCGGTGCGCTGATAACATAGGGATGGCGCAGACGGCGCGCCGTGTCTCCTTAACTTGGTGTACAACGAACTCGGCACAGGAAGACCCTAGTGTATGACGAACACGATTGACAGGTCATGGCATGAACCACGCGACTTCCTGTCGTGTACGCCAGGAAATTCTTTTCACCAGTCACGTGTGGCACCAGTGTTGTACACGTTCCTCTAATATAGGAACGAAAGCTCGTTACTCGTTCCTTCCCAATCTTGGAACTAGTTCCCGTTACAAGTTCTTTTAATGCGAAATGAACTCGTTCCAGTTACATTTCGAAAATTGGACCGCCTCGTTACATTACCGATACATTTGAATGTTTAATCAAAATACAGTGCCGTTAATACTGAGGTGAAATAAAGTAGACAATTTAAAGCTGACACTGAGCTACGTATATTTTACGAATTTGGCAACGCCGGCATTAGGTCATATTTACATGATTTTTTAGAGAACACCGGCATATGTCTAACTGCAACTTTCGTGCTCCTCTATCACAAGTGCAACGCATGGGGCACTTTCCACGTCAGTCTTCAGATACGCCGTCAGAATACTGCGCTTCAGATATTCAAATAGAAATTCGCACAAACGCACCAACATACATAAGTTTCTTGCACAGGAAACCACATCGAAAAGAACCATAAATAGGCGTTTATTGAGTGCTTATTCATTATCGCAGTGTGAGTAGAAAATATTGTCCAGGATACATATTCGCAACTTAGCAAAGCCCTTGTTCACAGTCAATAAGAGTTGCATCTCGATGTTGGTATCCGACTGAGGAACCTGTTTCCTCGACAGCACTTGGTTGGCAATGCTGAAGAGCCGTTACATCACGTGCTTGAGTGTGCTGCCGTTTTGTACACAAATAGGGACAGGTCAACCGAACTCGTAAGGGCGAGGGCAGGCTCAGCGGGTGCAACATGAATGTAGCGCTGGATGTACGCGTGTCGTTTATTGCGTGACAGACGTTATCGTGCGGCGGCTGTCGAAATGAACTATAATAAAAGTTATAGACTGATAGCCGCGGAGATAACTCGCATGCTGAAGGGATGCCTGCCCAAACGAAACCATCGAAGGCACCGGACAGGCGCCACTGCGGCACCCGCATATACTGCGTTTTGGTCCTCTTCCCCGCTATCCACGCAACCGGGTTTCAGAAGACAGATTTGTCGATAGCTTCCGGCGGCATGCACAAGATACTGAAGGGACGATCGAGCCAGCCGCTAAAGACCACACGACGAGAGAAACATTCGCCGGAACTGAGCGGAAGCTTCGCAGTCGGCAGCGCGCGAACATAAAACCAATAAAACTTCGGAAGAGTACGTTGCACGCTGCAAGGCGCTCAGTCCCAAGGGGTAGAACCAAAGCGTAACTTCGCCACGGTTACGCTGGGGCCGAAGACCATTCATGCGCAGTGGGGGGCCACCGGAAGGGATTTCGGTGGTTAGCACGTCGGTGATTCACTGATTTTCTGCAGCCTGTGGCGTTGTTATTGGCTCTTCTGTCCCATGCGCATCAAACACCAGATTCGCGACGATGATTCGCGCCATTCAAAAACTCTGCGGAACCACGCGTAGGCGCCTCGACTACCGTAAGTCAGCTGGCCCCCTTTTCCCTATGCCGACAAAAACAAGGGAAGGCGCATCAAAACCGCCCGAATATGCAGCCCCCCCCCCTCCCTCCTCTCTGTTCTGCATGATGTTCTGTGTGCGAGCGCCTGTTCAATGCCGAGGAACGTTTACAGAAGGAACGCCGTTGCCTACGCTGTTTCTACGTAAACGTAACGAGTTACCGTTACAGTTCCACCGATCCTCAATGGAACGGTGGGGTTCCTCCGTTCCTCCAAAAAAGGAACTAGTTCCTGGAACGACGTTCCTTGGAGCGCTGTTCCGTACGACACTGTGTGGCACACACCCGCATACGCTGCCCGTGGTATGCGGGTATGCGCCGCCAAGACAGGAAATTGTAACGCGACAGCGTGAATGAGCCCATGTTGCAGAAAACGCTGTGCTGGCGTCGGCGTCGTTGTCGATGGGTGAAATTGCCCCATGGAAGCAAAGAATAAAAATCACGACTTTAGCCGAAGTGGAACCAAGGCATTCTGCGTGGCATTCAAGTATTCTAGCACAGAGCCATGTCCGTGTTTGAAAATGCTTCGGAAAAAAACCCTGTTCCAGCGTCATGTTAGGACAAAGCTAATTGTGGTTGCAGTGTTGGCTATCCGCTTCTATATCAATGTACTGAACATTACCTATTTATAGCTTTGACACTGCAACGTATAATCAAGCGTTGCTCGAATACGCCTACGGCCGCTTCCTATGATATGAACATCATCACACCGTATCGTTTATTTCTTGCGATAAAGCTAAGGTTTCTTCTCTGACGTTAGTACCGACGTTATGTCGGATCATGAGCTATCCTCGCCCCAGTGTACTCACCCTGTGTGATAAGAGCACGACTGTACACAACTACTCAATTTACACAAAGACGTCGATGCACCTCGTAACAGGTGGCTCAAAAAAAAAATCCAGCGTTGGCTGCCACTACTTGAATTATTGGCATGAAACTGATTCCCACAATGCGTGTGATGTGCCCATTTCTTTTAATATATTGAACAAAATAAAAAAATAATTACAGGTTCTCATAAAGGGTACTTCCTATTGCATTCTATTTTTAAAAGACAAAAGCCGGTGATTTCCTGACTATGTATGGCGATGTTATGTACCCGACACGCTCCTATGACGTGTCTAACGCTCAGCAGGCTCAAAAAATACTTTTAAATGTGCAATAAAATGCAAAAGCCACACAGGGATTAAACGTAGCACTTCTCTTTACGCAATTTGAATGGTGTCTGCTCATGGGATGAAACGCGTCAGCGTTGGGCTAAGTAATGCACGAACATCCGTTTACACCGTTTTCAGTTCATTTTACAATGGCGTAATACTGGCTCCTATATTTGCATCTAAGCCAACATCAGCTTTAGTGGACAGACAAGTAGCGACACGGCGCGGTTATCTCGAGCGATTGCGCATACCAGTTGTTATGCTTGACGTTTCGATATTGCGTTTCAATCCGTGAGCAATACAAGGTACACTCTAAGAAAAAAGAGAGTCAAAAGAGGGTCATGGAACCGTGACTCTCGTCGGGTGTCCATCTGACCCGTTTTGGAAGGTACAGGCAGAGAAAAAGAGTTCGCATTTGGGAAGGAGTCACTGGACCCTCCTGTTAGACACAACATTAATTAGAACTAACAGACAATAACGCCAAGGGAAGTACAGGGGGTGTTAACTGTAGTATTTAGAATATAAATGTGAAGAAAGTAAAGTGGACGAAAAGATGACTTGCCGCCGGCAGGGACCGAACCTGCGACCTTCGAATAACGCGTCCGATGCTCTACCACTGAGCTACGGCGGCGGTCATCCTCCCGTCCACTTTCTGGGGTATATATGTTGATTTAAACCTAGGAGTGTTAGTCAGCGCCAATCGCAGCCATGGCGGCGAGTGTGGAACACTCTTTTCTTGCCTGTTGGCGTGACGTAGCACGTGATCTTTTTACGAGCTGGCAGCTGACCAATAATCCCTCGCATACTACCTGAAGGCATTAAGTCTGCCAGGACGAGACCCTAGCTATGAATGAAGGAAAGCAGATGATTTTTCAAGGGCTCGTTTATCTTTGTTAGACACAACATTAATTAGAACTAACAGACAACTCCTGAACCTGGACCCTCCTGGACTCTCCTGAAGCGCGTTTCGATTGGCTTCGGTATACGGAAGAGCCGCCGTATACGCCATACATATCACACGCTCGCCCTTTGGCGCTGTTGTGGCGCTTTGCTCGGCGACGTAGACGGGGTTGGCGCCGGGGTGGCGCCGGTGGCGCGCCGCTCTCCTCTCTCAGTCTCCTGGTCTATCCGCGATGCGCAGCGCCTATGGGGGCGCCACTAAAAGCCGCGTAGCGGCGGCCGTTGGAACCGCATGCGGGTCGCGTAGCGGACGCCTCCTTTCACTGCAAGCATGACGGAAGTGCGCGCGTGCGATTTGCCGCTTGTGCGCGTCCCTGATGATTACTTTTGCGGCGATAGTGTGCTCAAAGGAGCCGCACTTTATAATAGTGAACATGTGTCCGATGTAACAGCTGTGTGGGACGACAATGTCACTATACGCGCCAAGTGTTTGCCACAGACAAGCGTCAACAAGCTTCCTTACGAAGTGGAGCTCATCGTAAGTACACCGCTTTCTTTACAACGTCCCGATCACTAATGCCTGCATGCGTTGACGCATGAACCAACGTTTTTTTCTCGACACAGTAGCTTCGTTTACGTGCCATGTGTTTATATAGTAGATTTTGAGGGAGCGCTGTCGCGCCGGCGCATGGATTTCACGGGTGCGGCCACGCGAAGGGTCAGCGTTGGTAAAACTTTGAAACCAGCACGATAAACTTGCGAAAAAATATCTCGGCAGCTTGCGCTAGTGGCGCGGGACTGAGTCACTGCGGAGCTGATGGTCACCTAGCTTGTCATAGCAGCTTGGCTACGTATTTGCTGGGTGTCTTCAGAGAAGAACGTCGGTGCATGTCCGTCGACCCCCTGTAATTTCGCTGAAAAAATATATTTTGTTGTCTTCACGAATACGTTTAGCTCTTCGACAGCAATTTGTTCGGGAACAAAATTTTCGTCAGAATGAGATGCATCCAGAGACGCTTCGGCGATCTGTTTGAAGCGGTTGAAACAGTTCTGGCACAAAATGTCGGTTTCTCTGATGGATGAGGCTTCTTCTGGCGTGCGCCTTCAGGAGGAGTGGCGTCTTAGCCGCGCCAGACAGACTGGCGCCGGCGCGCGCGCAGACTCCGCCACTGTCGCGCGCGGCTCGCCGCTGCTGGTCTGCACGTTCGGGAGGAGTGGCGTCTAGCCTCGCCAGACACACTGGCGCCAGCGCGCGCGCAGCTCTTCGCCTTCTGACACCGCGCTGAAGCCGCTCGATAGCGCCTCTGACTGGCGTTTGCAGGTGGGTAACGCCATGGAGAAGGAGAGCGCAAATGCTGCTCAACGGCGCAGAAGGGCCGAGAAGCTTATCTTATAGGATCCCGAAGTAGTTGCCTGGCAATTAGCGATTCAGTGTACGAAGAATGAACAGAATGAGGCTAATAATCCTAGATAATCTGGAAAGCTAAGAATAATCAGCTGAACATTTGCTAACGCTACGTATATCCTGACATAGCCGAGCTAAGCCACTGCAAATTTCTTTGTGATGTGCGTAAAATGTAGTAATAATTTGCTCTTCGGAACCAACTATTCCTGTTCTTTTCTGTCAATCTATCAATCCACAGAACCATATTCACGACCTAAAAATAATGATAATGGAAATTATTGCTCCATGCTCGCTCAATGTTGTGGTTACTCAGTTTACGTCAATTTGGCTACTTTTCGTGCTTCATAACTTCTACGTCACAAAAATAATGCAACGTGTTTTTACAGATAAAGTTAGAACACGTGCTTGGCTTTAATTCTGAAATGTTTAAAAAAAATCGAAGACGGTGTTTTTTTTTTAAATCATCTTCGAAATATTGCATTTTTAGAGACTTGTCCTGAGTTGAACATTTCTAGTTGACGTTTGAAGTCACTCTCAGCAATTTCGTTCAACGAATTTGTTACCCTAATGCATCGCAATGTTCTCAAAACGTTTGGGAAGTCTGGCCTTTATGGACGCGGAGAAAAAAATCTTAAATTCGAGCATTATTGAACTTTGTTCTGTAGAGAAGCATTGGTACTTTGCGATTTTTTTTCTTAAAATAAGAGCATCAAAACTGCGAAGTAACAACGTTTTGTCTACGCAAACTATCGGTAGTATGTGGAGACAATTTGTCAGACCTACAGCTACAATAGTTCTTTTGTAGCATCTCATCGAAATCCCATTTCCGCGAAATTCGAAAGAGGCGGTTGCGGCTCAGTGGAGGCTTTTAAATTTTTTTAAAGAAGGCTAAATTTTTTTTCGCGAGCGTTCGCTGAAGACGTAGCGACATAAATGGAGAAATAAAAACACGGTAATCGTTCTAACACTGCCTAAACAAAGCGCGATTGCTTACCTTTTGCGTCGGACAGCCGCAATCCACTGTCGCCGTCGCTCTCGCTCATGAAATAACACCTGAAACTTGTAAAATTGCGTTCCTGGCGAGTTTTTGTATGTGGTTGAGCAGCCGACAACGCAGCAGTTATTTTTCGACATCGCTGAAGCCTGAGAGAGTCGTTAAATCACGTTGAAAAACACATCCATCCGTGCACTCGCGTAGACGCTCGCTGAAACACTGTTCGCCGGGCCCCGCAAGCGCTTCCGAGCCATGGCGGCAGATGGCGTGGTCGGCGCTTTGCGCATCGCCTATTGGAATGCGTTGTTGGTTGCGTAGGTTGCACGTCTTCGGTGGTGTTGACGCCGGCTCGAGCCGTGCACGAAGTGACACTTGGAGGGCGGAATATTCATGGAGCTGCGGACACCGACAACGGGCGCCAGTTAACGGTGAGTGTACTGCTTTCGTAGGTGCTAATTATACAGCTTTAGCTGGGCGTCTGCAGCAGCTCTGCGGAACCTGCCAGCCATTTCCAACAGTAGCCTGTATCCGCGGGGCTGTTGCGGACGCCCAACTAAAGCTGTCAGTTAACGAGTTGCCACCGTTATGCGCGTTGCTGTACAAGCCCCCATAAAGTGAGCGATGGAAACAATAATTGAGGGTCATTTCTTGCTGATCGCACGTCGTGTCTGCAGCACTACTAAAGGTGCAAGATGTCGTTTTGAGATGCACTTTAGTCTACTTCACAATAACATTTCCATCGACCTTGAGTGAGCAGCGTGCTTCCACGCGTGGGAACGTGAAAAAAGAAAAAGAAGCCTGTGCACAGAACGCTCAGACGCCCTATATGTAATGGTTTTTGTTGGCTTAAAGAGGGTAGTTTGAGGTGCAGATATAGTACGGTGGCTTCCAGAATGTACGCGGTAGTCATTCAAGTTGGACACGCCTCGCCGGTAAAGTGAAAAAGCTCTAGACTTTCGACGGCGCGCGTTGTTGCTGCCGCGGGCGTGCACTCTTTTCTCTCGTTTCTGTTTGCTGTTTTCGTGGTTTGCATACACTGCGATGACGTTGGACGCTATAACAGAATCGAGTGAGTGTACGTGATTGTGGGAGTTATGTGCGCTAATTCTAGCATATGACATGTCTGATCTCGACGTAGACGGCGTACGCACGCGCTGGGTGTCGTTCGGGCCCTAGTACTCGCATCTGTTTATCTGAGTATTTAAGGATAGGTTACATTTGTAAAACATACGGTCAATAACCGCTCACGGCATGCCCCTGGCTGCCGGTGGATGTGCTTTGTTGTTTTGTTGTTAGCCTTTATTATGTCTGTGTGAACCACTTATTGTGTAGGTTTTGCAATCCTTTACTGGAATTTCATTTGCTCATCATAATATCACGTTCTGCCTTTCAGATACCGTTTTTCATGGTGCTCACGCTGGACAGGAGCGACAACCTAGCAAGCCACAGTCTGATGACTCAAGCCGTCACCACTTTTTGATTTATTCTTAATCATAAGGAATAAATATGGAAACATGATGGTGATTTCTGCTGTTCATTTAGCACCATATGACGCTGTGCACATCACAGTCACACATTTTAGTTGGCTATACTCATAGAAGCATGTAAATGAGGAATACCCAAACTTCTTAATTGGAAATCACAGACCATCTTTTAGCGCTTCCTATATAACTTTGGTGGAAAATGTGTGTTGTTTTGACGAGTTTTATTAAAATAATGCTAAAACTGAACTATTCTTTCTTTACAGTGGCTGGGCAGAACTGCAAGTATTATTGGACTTGCTTAAAATGAATACTCCACTATTTTCAACAGTAGTCGCGCAAAAGTAGAGCAAGGATCAAATGAGTAGCTTAAAATACTTGTGGAGTCGCTTGATGCTTCGGTGTGGGTCCCTTGACTCCCCTATGAGCGTTACCGGCAAGAGTCGTCGGACTCCCTGTAAGTGGTAACGTGATCCGCCCGATGAGAGTCTTTGCACTCTTCCTAGAGGGTCAGGGGACTCTCCTAGAGCGAGCCGACGCTGACCCACAAAGAGAGTCACCGTGACTATTTAAAGAGAGTCCTATACGTGGCAAGTCACAACTCTCCGAAAAGAGTCGCGCATACTCTTTTTTTCTTAGAGTGTAGGAAACTGCTCAAAGTATACTGCCCTGACCGCTGCAGAGAACGAGAATGCGAAAACCAATAGGTAGCAGACGCTGCCAATTTGTTGCCGCATTTGGCTCCACACCGCAAAACCATGGCATCCCAATATGTCCTAGGAGCTGTAAAACACTAATAACTACGGCGTTTACGGATCCAACAGCTATCATTAGCTACGAGACGCTGACATAGTAAAACAAGCAGATCTTGTCCCCATGAGCACCGTCGCCTGTCTGGGTGGCGCTTGTATGAGAGACTGGGCATCGAAAACAGCGAGCAGGGCACCGTTTGTAGTATGCACTGTCATACCTTCTTATTATCATTTGCGATATTCTAGTTCAAACAGTTCACATGTCCGATAAACTAGACTTAGATTTCGATATTGTGAGCGTGATCGCTCGTTTGTAAAGAGTGTAGCTCTTTACAAACCAGCGGGAACAACATTCACAATTTTTACTTCTTTGTGTGTGAGCAGCGCCCTTCCTTCGGAAACGCGGCCGCTGTAGCAAGCGAAGTGATCTTCGTGCTCTCTGTAACGTCAACGGAAACTTGTGGTGAAAGCACAAGACGTACAAATCAGCCCCTACACGACATAAGCGCGTGCGCACGAGAGAACTGCCTGTAGAAGCGCATTCGCATTGCGACTCGCGGGGCGACTTCCTTTAAAGCACGCACCGCGCTCTTCGCGCCTTGTCGCCAGTGATAACAATAACACGCTGAAACCACCGAACTCAGAGTACCGCCAACGGTAAATGGTGTATATAAACAGCTCGCCGTTAGTAAGATGAAGAACGTAAGCGCTGTGGCCGAGTAATTTCGTGCCGCGTGCGGCGGAGCGAGGGGTCGTAGGTTTGACTCCCGGCAACCTAGTTATTCTTCTAGTATTTTTTTTTATTTTCCATCTCTTAGTGCATATTTTAAAACGTCATATCCGTGACAGAAATACGTCACTGGAGCCGTGATCGACCCCTGCATAAATACTTTCCTGTTAAAATGATGATTTATGGTGTCCTGGACACGTTGCATGTGTTCTTGTATTAGTTGCCCCAAGCGGGTTTTGAAGGGGCTCTAAACTTGCCGCTCTTCCAGCTTTCGATGGGACTGTGCGTCGCCTTCCGCACAGGCCGGCCGTTTTTGAGCGCAGCTCTTAGGAGCCCGTTCCTGCGTTGAGCGGCGACGAGGACGAAAGAGAGCGAACGCGTAGTACTCCATCTCTGGCAGTTTCTGTGGCAGTATGTAACAAACGTTTCATTAGTACGAATGTGGAAAGCGAAAACATCAAACACAGCTGGCGTTGCCCCAACATGAAGTTGCGCTCAGAATTCGCATTAGCCAGTATCGTAATCGTCGCTGAATTTTTTATGAAATTCTCATGTAATGACGACATTTCAAATCGATTTTTGAGGCAATGCGTTGGCAAGCCAGATCCCACTTCACTGAAACGTTTTGTCCACACGGACGCTGGGATACAAGGGGTTAAACTTTATCAGCTAGATGAATCAAACGCAACATAAAAACCACCCATTGGCTCTGGAAATATTACAAAGGAATAGAAGCCATGTTCATAAAGAAATTAAAGAAAGAGCCAATATACTGCCAAGAAATGAATTTTTAAACTCTGACGTTGATTATCCTCCATGGCTACTTACGCTACCAAAGGTCGAAGTGTCAGTGGACGGCATAATCAGAAAAAATGACATGTTCATTCTGGCCGCCCAACAACTAGCGCTCTACCAGATATATATGCGATATCCGGACTACATACATGTCTATACAGATGGCTCCAGTGTACCAAAATCTTCAACTTCAGCATTTATTATACCGCACCTCAAGGTACAAGATTCATTTAAATTATCTCGCGTTACATCGTCTACAACAGCTGAACTATTCGCTATTCTAAGTGCTATAAAATTTATCAATTCTGTAAGAGATGCTCAGAAATGGGTAATTTTCAGTGATTCGCAGGCGGCACTAACATCACTCTGTAGCACAAAAGCAGAAACAATTAATAATAGTCTGATCTACGAGACACTTAAAGAGCTCACAAAGGCCGATCAAAAGCATCATGAAATAATGTTCCAGTGGATACCGGGACATTGCAACATTCCTGGCAATACAGCAGCTGATGAAGCAGCCGCGACAAGCACACCGCAAAAAAGATATTGTTTCTATCCCAATATCGAAAAATGAATTGCGAAGCATTTTAAAGACACAATCTTTCAATATGTGTAGAAATGCGTGGTTCGACGAAAATTCTAAAAGCTGTGATTTATATCATGTAGATCCACTTATCGAATTTGAAATTCCGTTGTCTTTAGACAGAAGTGTGGAAACTCTTATTCCCCGATTAAGGCTAGGAACTGCCTACACCAAGCATTTTTTACACAAAATTGGCTGCGCTGAAACTCCTGAATGTGATTGTGGATTCGTAGATGAAGACATATATCACCTCCTTCTAGAATGCCCACAGCACGACGTACCAAGACGCCGACTTCAATCATCGTTATTAACATTAGACCGCAGACCACTAAGTTTAAGGAAACTTCTGGGCCCGTGGCCAACAAGAGGCTTACAGAAGTGTGCTTTAAAAGCATTGAAAATTTTTCTTGAAGAGAGTGGCATCCTTGGCCATTACTAGCGCATTTAAGCTTTGTTTTGTATTAACGACAGAGTGTATATTTATGTGTGTTGGCCATTACTAGCACATTTAAGCTTTGTTTTTGTATTAACGGCAGAGTGTTGACTATTTTTGTATTGGATATGTTATCCAACAGTTGCTGTTTCTTTATTTTTTTAACATCACCGTGTGTACACATGTATGTTATTGTTGAATACGTTGTTGTATATTGTATGTACTACGGGTTAATTGTGATCAGAAATTTGGACACTATGTGCTTTATGTTTATGGACCCTATGTACTCCAAGAGCTAAGGAGTAGCCGGCGCCTTATTTGTGCGCCAACATCTCCTTACATCATGTCAATAAAAAAAAAACCGATATGTGCTTAAAAACAATTTTACAGATGACTTTGACAGATAGGAAGAGGAGACGCCCATAGGTGTGTCGGGGCCTGTAAGGCTGATGAGGATGAACATTTTCATCGCAGAAATGCTGAACGTCTTGAATAAACAGTTCACGGAAACAATATTTAGCCTCGTGGCTTTTCTTTACCGATCTATGTGCGCGTAGCAACATATTGTTACACTACTGCAATTGCGAGATATCATTGCAGCATACGTTGCTGCATATATTCGTTTTTACAACACACTTAATAAACGGGTACAGCTTCCTCAATACATTCCCTGTGGCTAGTCATTTCTGACCCAAATCGCAAATGGGACCCACATCACCTGTATCCACCATATCGCCTATAACACCAATATGGTCAACACACCTGCATCAGCTTTGCAACCTATATACCTATACCACCGACGTCAATCACCTCTATACCCGTATGGTTTATATGACCTGTATCTAATAATATTGAAGGTAGAAGTCACATATATATAGGAATTTTTCTGTAGGGGTCACTCTTTAGCAGATATTTATGTTGAACAGGAAAATATTCTGCAGCGGGTACACCAAATTAGGTGGCAAGGATCAATACATGCAACCGAAAAGCTTAGACTTTCCCCAGGAGACATACGGCGAAAGTGCGTCCCAGTTCGTAACGTGAGCGTGGGGCAAAAACTCGGACATGGGGTGATGGAGCACCCTGCAAGCACCAATAGTACCACTCTATCAATTTGCTCCTACTTAGACTGGCACGTACTCCTTCACTGTCCGCCAACTACTAAAACGCCCTTATCTCTATAATAGAATATACGCACATACACAAACGTTTCTTTTTTTTTTCTGTGGGTACATGGGCATTGCCTTTCTCTCTTGCCCTGTGAATTCCTTTCGATCTGTCAAATATATATAAGCAGAACGTGGCAACAGGCACTGCGCGGACTGACACTACGAGCCAGTGACATACAGGGTGTTTTTTGGACAATACATATTTTTCGGACAATACATATTATACATACAATACATACATACAGTCCTATGACAGTATGACAGTAAGGCTCTTGTCGTTTTGGCACACGCACTCTACGTCGAGGCGGAAAAGTATTCCCGCAGTTAAAATGACACTGTTACCCGTAGTTCACAAAAACTCGTTAATTAACGTTTTAATTATTGACTTGAGGGCAGGTGTTTGCGCTAGAAAGTTGTAATGCGTACCAATTTGCTAGCTAGCTAGTATGGCATACATGCTTTATTACAAATCACACAACTTGCACGTATTTCGAGATATTCTTCACCTAATGTCAACGGCGAAATCGAAACTGCTCGCGCATGACGTGCACGAAGCGCGACCGTTCTGCTACGTCAGACCGGAACTGCCCGCTACAAGGGAGCAAATAAATTTGAATGAAAGCGCGCCACGGCCGTATGTTTTCGTGAAAAGCTGCAATTCATCTCAATTGGTGCCCGCGCATCACCTTATTTTCGCGCGTAGTGTTTGGTGCGTATCCCTTTCTTTCGAACAGTGCACAAGCAAACCGCATTATCAACCTTTTCTTTGTCTGGTAAGCGTAAAACTCAGGGGCTGCCACTTCGGCGCTTATTCTTCCAGACACGCGAAATAGTTATTAGCGCCTCTTTATAGTTTAAGAGAGAAACACATGAGCACCACCAATCGCACACAAACATTAAGCTCTATGTTTGTGTATTTCCGAATGCCTGCCCATTTAGCTGGCTAGATTCTGCTTCTGCGTGCCTTCATTCGAATTTCATCACTTACCTGGCACGTGCCGTGCCAGGGTTCGGCGGCACTTTGTGCGCGCCGGGCGCGCTCCGTTTCTATTTCGCCCATGAAATTCGATGATGAATATCTCGAACTGCGTGCTACTTTCGTGATTTCTAAAAAAAATGGATGTGGCACAAATTGGCACGCACTGCAACACCTGCTGTCAAGTCAATAATTAAAAAGTTAATGAACAAGTTGTTGTTAATTCGTGGCAACAGTGTCATCTTAACTGCGGCAAAGTTTTTCCGCCTCGACATAGAGTTCATGTGCGAAAACGGCAAGAGGCTTACTGTCATGAGATTTTTTATAAAAGTCTGTATTGTCTAAAAATACACCCTGTATAATGAGTGCTTCAGCTAAGGCACGATTTTGGTTTAGCAAAATAGGGCATTCGAAATCAAGTAACACTTAACTATGAACAAGGACACACGCAATGCAGATGATGGCCGTATATGGTGATGACAAATATGATCACCTCCATTACAGCCATGCACATTTAAAATAGTTTATTTCAAGAAAGTGAAGATCCATCTGTATTTATGCCCAAGTCAAATGACTGAAGAAACAGCCGTTCGCTAGCATCTTCACGCTTAACATCTCTTCCGAGAATTACGGAAAGCGCTCCATAGAGTGATCGGTTTTCGAGGTTTTACTACTTTTCGCAAGTATGCTTCGCCTCAGTCGTCGAACAGATTTTCTCTCTCTCTCTCTCTTTCTTTCTATAGCTTTCTCTCTCTCTCTTAGCGAACCAGTGGTGGGTAGTGGGATTTTCCCAATTTCTGTGGCACATGCCGTTCATGATGATGATAGTTTTCTGATAGGCCATACAAATTACGGCTTGCTTAAACAACTTCGCTCTTCAAAAAATTATGACCAGAGGTCTGAAAGGCTGCGTATGAGCGGATTACGAGATGAAAACTGCAAATTGCTGTTAATTTATTTGACGAACGCAAAGAAGTTGATTCCACTGACGTTCATGCAGCGCCACCAATATAAGTGAAACACAGCGCTAAAAAGACGGCACAATAAAGGACACGAGACCACGGCGCTGAATAACAACCAAATGTGTTTTATTCCTTCAGTGAGCATAAGTACACTTCACCACTATCGCAATGAAACGACAGAAAATTGAAGACTCAGCCAGCGCAGAGGCAGTAAGGCGATCAATGGCACAGGCTGTGAAGACTCTGCGCAGGGAGTCTTTCAATCTTCTGTAGTTTCATTGCGATAGTGGTGAAGTATATTTATGCTGACTGAGCGAATAAAACACATTTGGTTGTTCGTCAGCGCCGTGGTCTCGTGTCCTTTCTTGTCCCGTCTTTTTAGCGCTGTTTTTCACTCGTAATCATGAACCAACCAGCTAAAATGCGTACCCTACCACCAATATGAACCAGCATGTCCGAGTGAAAAAATCACGGCTACTGAGTGTGTTGTCGTTATACGATTATGTTTTGCGTTTCACCCTGAGCGCAGTGTGCCGGTTCCGTTTAATAATCTTTGCAATATCGAAGTTGCCTATTAATTTTCAAATTGCATTATTTTTCCACTAATGCGTTGCCACGCGTAATTGTTCATCACTTACTTTTCGCGGCTACTTGGTTCCATCAGCGAAAACTTCTACACAATTTATAGCTTACCACCAGCTGCGCTTTGATGTATCAGAAGCTTACGGAAGGTTGTGGCCACTTGAGTCCCATATCATCTCTCTACTTAGAGCTTAAGTGGGAATCAGAAAATAAGCTGCGACATGGGATGACGCGTCTATAAAAGCGGGCGAGTTTCCCACAGATAGAGTTTTCTGATGACAGACCACTGTGCCCGCCATTTGAATGCGTTGAGCCTTCTTTGTTTTGTCGGACACTAGTAATCGTGGTACCCACTACACATCTGTGAGGCATAATGTGCACTTTGTGCTGTGGCTGATGACGATGAAGAATTATGCCTCAGCACTTTGCAATGGGTGGGAAGCATTAAACCACACACTCGCTGCGCAGTTAGCTTTGCGTGATGACTGGTTGTTATTGCGATCCTCTGCCACGCTATATTACACGTGTTAACACGATTCCTTGCCCGAGATGACACCTGCATAGAGTATTTTTGCGATGGAGTTACAAACACCAGCGTGGCACTGTGGTGGAACACTCGACTGCCACGCAGAGGGCGCTGGTAAAAATCACATCCGATCCTAGAAATTTGTTTCTCATTTCATTTTTATTGCGATAGCAATTATATGGAAAGCCTCGGCTGGAAAATGTACGTCCCCGTCGCCGTCATTCACCGTATATGTATAAGTATGTATATATATAGAAAAGCCACAAAGAAAAATAATTCGGAAATTATTTCCGTTGCGCGGAATCGAACGGGCGACCTCTCGCTTTGCAGCCCGCCGCGTTAGACGTTAGGCCACGATAGCACCGGCTTTCAGCCAGCTAACGGCGAGCTATTTATATACACCATGTAATTCAGCATGCTTTGTTAGTGGCCACATAGATGGCGCGATGTGCGCGCGTGTGGCGCGCTTTAAAGATCGTCGCCCCGCTCCTACGAACGCCGTTGCTCTTCGCTCTACAGGGCGTGGTCGCTTTCGTGCGCTTATCTCGAGGAAAGAAGGGGCGGCCGGTGGGGTGCTTCGCTTCGCTCGCTGCAGCGGCCGCGTTTGCGAAATGAGCTCGCCGTTCAAACAGAAATAAGTAACAACTGTGACAATTAGTTCGCGCTCGTCTTGTGTGTACCTGTTCGTTCGTTTTGTGCGTCCTGCTTTATGTTTGAGCAGTGCGCTTCAAGTGTCGAGCTGTGACACATTAGTTCGCGCTCGTCCTGTGTGCGTTCTTTTCGTGCGTCCTTTGGGCTCGAGCGACGCGCTGGCAATTTCGAGCTGCTTTCCGTTCTTCGCGTTACATTACAATTTATTGCTATCGCATTCATTGCTTCGCCGTTGCGGCGAAACTGTGACTTTTTTTTCTTATTGCACGCGATAGCGGTTGCGGACACCGGCGGCGGCGGACACCTATGGCGCCAAAATCAGCTGTTGTGATTTCATAACAGCTTTTACTGTAACAAAGTTCAGCGGCGACAATGCTACTTCCACGTTGGCCAGCGTGACAGGTGCGCAAAAGTCCACTTGCGTTAAAGGGACACTAAAGAGAAACAATGAATTGGTTTAGATTGATAAAGTGTGCTCGGAGAACTCTTGTGTAGCTTATTTTGCCACCATAGGTTTATTATGAAAGGAGGAAACCAAGTTCAAAGTTTCATTTTTAAATTGCGCGCCGAACTTTGTAATTCGTGACGTAAAAGACTTCAAAGAGCACTTAACGTATTTTTGGCGCCACTGTCTCGACGAAATTTCGACAAACTCGTGATGTCAAATCTCTGGCCCCCTCAGAGGACAATGTACTTCGATTTAACCGATTGGAACTACGTAGGCCCAAGCAGGCGCCGTCAAAAATATCTGACGTGACGGCAAATGGTGCGGGAATTTGAAGGGGGCGTCACCATCTGTATTATCTTTTTGCGCGTTTTCTCGCTTATTAAGCGTCTTCGCGCAGAAAGCGTGGTGTTTTTGGTATCGTAGAAGACTAATTTTCTAATGCGAGAAAAATCGTTTTGATCTCTGGTGTCCATTTATTGCAACATCTCTGGTTGACACTGTTTTCTGTTTTCGCACAATTTAAACATATCATCCCAGGCAGCACAGCACATTGGCCCAATATTGTTTATACGTTGGCAAACGATGGCCCATACAAACCACTATAAAACCAATGTTGGCAAGCCAGCCAACAAGGATGCCAATAATGGTCCATCTTTGCCAGCCAACATACAATATTGGCCGTGCGATTCTTTGAGGTTGGCAACAACGGCCCATGCTTGCCGATGTACATACGATATTGGCAGAACCAGGCCGTATGGATGGCAATATTGGGCCAGCTTATCCGTTGGTAAAACAATATTGGTTATGTAATGGCAGTAGATCGGATATATTGTCCAGTCAATCTGACTGGTTAAACAATACTGGACGGCCAATGCTACGCGCCGGACAATATTGTCCAGACTTACACGTTGTCGCTCCAATGTCTTAAACACTGGCAAGCATATGCATGATATATCGGCAAGAATGTTTTTTTCCCCTTTTACCATCACTGAGTGAAGGTTAGCCCGAATCGAGCCACCACCTGCGCATGCACGCTATTATGAAAATCACTTTGTCCGGCATCCAGCGCACCTCAAAGAAGATTTCTGGTTACTTATCACATTGGTTTATTCTACAAATATTCTACAAAAGCCCCGCGTTACACGGCGGCGAAGGCATCACGCCGTCCAACTGGGAGGCTGCATGCTTTTACTAGCCCCGGACTCGAGAACAGCTATGGGCCGTCCAACGGGCCCGCGACGCAAAAGAGACTTGGTATTTCTGTTCCGACGTGGGAGCGGCCCGGTCGAGTCTAATCCGAAACGTGCTCTGAACCCATTCCTTATTACGTATAACAACGCGATTGTAGATGACGACCCAGCGGCCGTTTCGGCCGTCCGCGAGTGCCGTTCTCGCTCCTTTGCATCGCATATTTGCGGCGCTTCGCGCTTGCCGCGTTTCGAGGTTCGTCCGAAGTAACCCGGTTGCGGCCAAATATGACCGAATTACCGCGCGTTCGATGCCATTAAACAATAAACATGCTTGGCGGGACCAGAGAACACGTCCTAATTATCTGATTTTCAGAATTAATGAGTGTGGAATTAACGAGCTTTTACTGTATAAAGATGGCAAAAACAGTCCATTGTTGTCAGTCAACAAACAAAACTGGAAATTCCATTCTATAAGAAAGGGAACAATGGCGCACACAGGGTCTCGATTTTTAAGTTGGCATTTAGTGTGGCACGAAATATATCCTAAACAGTTGGACAAAATTTGTTTTAGAGATGTTGAGCAATGTAAAATAAGTACCAAGTTTTCAAGTGAGTTTTGCGCGCTGCTGGGAATACATCTATGAGAAAGGAAACACAGCACAACATCTCACTTTTCAATGCTTGTTAAAAGTTAATTGTGTGATGCAGCCAGCGTATACAACGCAACTGTATTAAAAAAAAACCCTGCCTTTACATTGATTGAAGCTGTATATAGCGTTGATGAGTTAATGGAGTAGAATATAATTCTAGTCTGCTTCGCAATGGGCCTCTGCGCTGGTGCGCCTTTCGCGCACGCGCACCGAAATTTTTCTGACGGCTTTATTAGCGGCGAACAATCAAAACATTTCATGTCACTTCAACCACACCACGTATTTTTGTGTTTGCTACACGACTGGTTGGATTACAGGATTGTAGCTTCTTTGCGTGCGTGCTACAGCGAAGTGCTGTCCAAGACTACGTATCGCCCGCGGAATCTCCAGATGAGCGATGAGTTATGTTTGCACTCTCAACGCTTCACGCAACTAGACGTGTTCACTTCGAACAAATGTTCTCGGTGATCGGGAGGCCGGAGAAGCAGCGCGACGCCATGTTTTGCCCAGGAATGTTACGTCCTCTCCTCCCGGCTGTGGGTTCGCGCGGGGGTGGCTGGTCATAAAACACTTGTCACTTGACGGCTGCTCCGCCCACGACGGTTCAAACGTGGCTCCGGGCTTTCAGTGCCTTTGAGAACGAGAAAGGGGGGGGGGGGGGGGTACGACGGCACCTCGGAAGATGCGTACGCGTTTCGGCCCCTTCTGGCCGGCGGCTATTCTTCGTCAGTCAGTGGCGGTTACTTTCCCTCGTTCGGGCTCCCTGCATCGGCGGGCGCGCTTCAGTCAAGAGTCATCGGGAAAAAACGGAGTCGGATACCGAGACAGGATGCCGCGATTATATATGGATACGGAGATTCGACGATGATGCCACAGTGAGAAGGCAGCTGTCCTGTTCTTCACCGGACTTCATTGTTTTGACTTTTGAAGAGCAATCCGCAGATGAGCGCCGATGTGTCCTGACAACTCGCAAACTTTCCGCCGGATTTTTGTGTTCGTATCGCGTTAAGTAAGTCGTTTCATTCCTTAGTCGCATGTTACTTTCCGTGTTTTTCGTACGTGAAATATGTGCTGCGTTTATTAACGTCTACATTACCGCGTATTTTCTCTAAAATTGTTACTTTGTGAATACCCATGTGGTGGGCTTTGCTGTGCGCGTCGAAGCAGGTTAGTTAAGTCCTCGCCCTTAGCGATGTTTCAGCATTTGAGTTTGTTCTTTTGTTCTTTTCTCGCGTTGTCGTGCGCCAGCTAAACATCCGTTTTTGATTTGACCTTCGCCGCTCGTTTCGCGCAAAGGAATGATGGATCTGTAACACACAAATTTTCATTAGTTTTGAAGTTGTTGCAGTCTTTCAAGCTCTTGCCGCAGTTACCTTTTAATTAACAAATGGGCTATGAACTTTCCGCTAGTTCAAGATGGTTATGGATTTCGGCTGTATCGAATGTCTGTTCACATGTAGATGTTCATTTATTTCATTTTGCATTACGCTTCGCTTTTCACTCACTTCCTTTTGAACCTTCGGTGAACTGACAACTTAAATAAGCGCTAACAGGGAGGCTGTGTGTGTTTGTGAGTGGTCCCGTTTCCGCAATTTCTAATATAGGAGCGTTATTCAAGGTAATTATTGTAGGTTCTGTGCAAGCGGTCAGCAGAACAAAGCGTGAAATGCGAAATTATTTTCTCTTTTTTTCCATGTTTCATTTTTTTTACTTCCCTTGACTACGGTTTTATTATGCGAGCCTATTTTCTTTATATGCACATACCACTAATCGATCTTGTGTTGCACTCTCTTTGTAATTATTTGTTGTTTCCATTGTATCACAATTTGTGTTATTTTGTATTCAACTACTGTATATGCCCTCCCGCTATGATCCCTTTGGGATTGGCAGCATTTACAAACAAATAAATAAATAAATACTTGCAGAATCTTTGCCATATGTATATATGCAGAATAAAGTTGTGTGTACTCTCAGCTTTTGTACGCTGATTATCCCTGCTGCTTGCCTAAAAGCAAAAGCGTGGGCAACATGCATTTATTTATGTGCACAAAAATCTACCTCACGTTAAACTACACATTCAGTGGAAAATGTCGTAAAGATATTGACATAGCTAACGAAAAGGCTGGCAAGAACCAGCGTTAAACGCTGGAAATGAGAGAACGATGGTGCAGCCAACGATAAAGGCTGGCAAAAAATATTGGAGCTGCCAATATTTATACAATGTTGGCGATACGTACGACGGACAATGTTGGCAACAGCCATCCTTGCCATTATTGGCGATATGTTGGACGGACAATGTTGGCTACATCCATCCTTGCCATGATTGGAAAATCATTGGCATCCAATATTGGACCAATGCACATTTAGGTGTAGCAAACCCCCAAAAGCCAACGCAGGACCAATATTTCTGCCAATGTTTACCAACATTGTTCCGAGATTGGTCCAATGCCGGCGTGCTGCCTGGGATTGCATTGGAATTCCTGCCTCAGGTACGTGCTAATACTGTATCCTGACATATGCATAATTGCTCACTTTGCATGACCTCAGTTGTTCCGGATTGCCAAGTTTTCTTCTGAAGCGAAAAACAATTGAAAAAAATTCGGTTTCACTCCGGAACGAAATCATAGATAAAGCTTTGGTTACGTTTCCTTTCCGGTCAAACATATCGTTTTTTTTTTTATTGTGATTTGTTTTCGTTCCGTTCCGACGCACTGGCGGCACGTATGGAAGCCTACACGATCTTTCTTTCTGCAGCATAGTTCTGATTACTATAAAGCTGGACGAGCAACGTGCACGCAGTCGATCTACACAGCAGACAATCTGATTTTGGAATTTGTTCTCAAAATCTCAAATACACAGCTTCGTAGTGAGGCTGCATTGCAGTTACGAAACGGGCACCGGGATGCCGTGCCCATTACAAAACCATTATATGCCTCAGGACCAGGGGCGTAGACAGAAATGTTTTTCGGGGGGGGGGGCACCTCCTTGATCTGAAGTGGAAGTCGGGCAGGCAGATGTGGTTGAGTGGCATTTTGTGCTCTGTATGCCATGGTGAAAAAAAATATTTCGGTGGCGGCACGGGCCCAGTGTGCCCCCCCTCCCCCCCTGGCTACGCCACTGCTCAGGGCATCTCCACAACCGTAGCCAATATTTTCGTGTGACAGAAATGGACAGTGAGCAATATTGAAAGCATCAGACGTTTTGGAGCATGAATAAAACATGGCAGTATACATTCGAATTATATTACAAATATACTAGGCATTCACAATATTTGCAACTTCTTTTATTGTACATATTTGATTCTTCATATAGAACCTCTCAGACTTCAATAACACCTTATGTCTTGATGGGCGTATAGTCAAGGCACGTCCTAGAAATACCGACATATGGTTCACCAGGCAGTTTTGTAAAACTTTGAAGTACCAATCATTAGCACATAACATTCCTAAACGCCAAACACATGAAAGTATAATCTGGCAATGGAAATTATTCACATTGACCCACATGTCCTATTATGTCGGAGGTATATGTTTTAAGAAACTACTCATTATGCCGACTGGACTGTCTGGACACTATTTTAATTTGCAGTGTAATTGGGCGGCGTATGTATGTAACGCATTCATTATTCCAAAAAACAGACAGAAGTTCGGGGGAAGAAGTAAGCTTGAAGTATGAAAAATTCATCCACACGGGGTGTCGCCGGAAACGTCGTTTCGACAAGTCGACTTCTCTTCCTGTGGACAGTTGCAGCCTTGAAGAAGACAAGTCCACTTGTCAAACGTAGGCTGCAGCGACGCTCCGTGGTAACGAATTTTTCATGCGTTCAGAATTCAAGTTAGATTGCGCACTTGCATTATGCAGTGTATTATTTGGTGTGGTCACCTTATTTATTTCTTTGCATTGCTTTTGTATTTCAATTGTTTACATTTGTTCTTATTCCTGTTTTTATCACGTCGTATCATGGACACTACCACACTAGTGGTACGGAGAGTGCAATAAAAAAACCACAAGCACTGCCCGCTAGAACAGTTCAAAATATCACACTTCACACTTTAACAGCATTCAACACAAGCCTTTCCCAAACAGACTGGAGTGCGGTATACCTTTCAGAAACCGCAGATTTAGCCTATGAAACATTCATGATTATATTTAAAAAAGTCTATTTTAGACACTTTAAAGAAAAAGTTCTACAGAAATGCCGTAAAAGTCGCAAACCATGGATCAATCGCGAGTGTTTAAAAATGATCGAAAAGAAATCAAAGCTATTCAGAACGTTTTTAAAAACTAAGGATACGTCAGACTTAAAAGCGTTTAAAGAATACCGCAATAAGGTGAATGCCTTCATCAAGAAAGAAAAAAGAAATTACTTAAATCAACAATTCCATGCAGACAACTGCAAAGGGAGTGCAGAACTGTGGAGGAAACTTAACGTTTTGCTTCATAGGACACGGATTTCTCCTGGGGTTAATCAAATAAGTATAGATGGTCGAGCGGTTACAGATTTAGAGCTTGCAGAAAGATTTAATGATTTTCTTATAAACGTTGTACAGCCGACGCAAACAGCACAGACAAATATAACTGACGCAATGACAATACAGACAAAGAACATATTTCTTGGACCAACCGATGATCAAGAAATAGTTTCAATTTTTTCCGCGCTAAAACAGAGCAGCGCTCGTGACATAGACGGTATTCAGATTTCCCCGATCAAACATGCAATCGATATTATAGCTCCCGTGCTCTCTCACATTTATAACTTGTGTCTATCAACAGGCTGTTTCCCAAAACAAATGCAAACGTCCGTTGTCACCGTACTATATAAGAAAGGAGACAAGAATGATCTTACGAACTATCGGCCAATTTCTATATTACCCATATTTTCAAAGGGCTTGGAGAAAATTATTTTTAAAAGACTCATGAATTTTTGTATGAAGTTTCACATAATATCTCTATCTCAACATGGTTTTATGAAGGGCAGGTCGACGGAGATTGCTTTACTAGCTCAGAAAGAAATAATCCTTAAATCGTTTGAAAATAAAGAAATTTGCATTGGTGTTTTCATAGATTTTACTAAGGCCTTCGACCGTCTCTGTCATCTTACCTTATTTGAAAAATTAAAAATGTATGGTATTCGCGGCATTCCACTTTCCCTCTTGAAATCTTATTTTAAGCACCGCATGCAATGTGTAAAAATTAACGATTCATTTTCCTCTCTCCAGGCAATAACCACAGGGGTTCCGCAAGGCAGCATTTTAGGACCGCTGCTTTTTAACCTATACATAAATGACATTGTCAAGATCAGTGATAAACCTGAATACATAATATACGCGGACGACACTAGCATTTTCTTTACAGGTAACGACATGACTGCCATGACCACACTTATAAACACTACGTTGGAAAGCTTAAACGCATGGAGTGAACGAAATTCATTACTCATTAATGCAACAAAAACAAAAGCTGTAGTTTTTCATTAGCGGAGACAGATTTTCTTAGGCAATAGATTACGTATAGGTAGCGCGGCTATTGAAATTGTAGAAACCGTTAAAACTTTAGGAGTGCTTTTTAATTGCAGAATGTCGTGGGATCCTCAGATTAATAATCTAATTACCAACCTATCAAAATGTGTGGGCATACTTGCACGAATGCGTCATTTTCTTCCAGTTTCTGTTAAGCTAACACTTTATAACAGCTTGTTTTTGTCGCATCTAAATTATTGTCTTTTGGTATGGGGAAGTACGACAGCAACTAACATAAGTAAAATATACAGACTACAAAAAAAAGCGATCAGGTTTATAGCAAATGTCGACTACTATGCACACACTGACGAACTGTTTCAGCGCTACAATATTGTGCCAATTCACAAACTTTACGAGTATTCCCTAGCAATAAGATATAAGCAATCTCTTTTTCATAACAATCGTGCCTTCTTAGATATCTTTGTACTGGAAACACATGCTATTCCGTACCCTACTCGTCACCAACAACACTGGAACCTTCCATTCTGTAGAACAAATTTTGGGCGACAAATGTTGTGTTTTACTGTTCCTTTGTTATTAAATAAATTACTACAGGCAAAAATAATCCTAGAAAATTGCAGCACACGTGACATTAGGGAAGTGCTTTTACCGTGAAAATCAAGAAAATGGTGGTTCAGGCATTACTCGAACTGTCTATATATATGTGTGTATATGTGTGTGTATATGTGTATATATATATGTGTGTATATGTATATGCAATTTCTATGCATAGCATTGTTGTCATATATATAGTATTCTGTATTCCGTCACATTTTGCATTGTATTTCGGAATTTGTGCAGTAAGAAACTGCTTACGTATATTAGTCTCTGTACATAGCATTACTGTACGTGCATCTTTTCCACTTGTACTGAGCCAAACATTTCATCGTCTAGCTATGTTCATTGCCTATATGTTAATGGCCTATATTTCATGGTCTATATTCACCCATGTCCTCGTTGCTTGCCATGTATTGAGGGAGGCTCGGGTTCTCCTCAAGTGACAAACGTCACTTTTTTCCCGAGCCTGCCCTCATCCTTGAGATGAAATAAAATTGAATTGAATTGAATTGAATTGAACTTTGTGTAACCCGCTGTCACGGCTCTTAGTTCAAAAACTTTCCAGCTTATTGCAGCGTACATTAAGTTAGATTACGTTTTTGAAATAACAATAACAGATTTAGGCTCCTTTGAGAATTGGCTTAGGTATCCGTATTATGTAGTAGCAGACGTTATTCGAGTACCAATAATGTACCGAGTTTAATTGCGCCTAATATACCTGCATACATTTATACCGGAAGTCTTGATAGACAAGGGAGTACATAAGATACAATAAGGCACCTGTTAGACTGACGCCAATAGAATAGCGTATTGCTGGTGAGTGTGTCATGATCATCAACGTCAGAATGAAGCGCATTTGTAACACACGCCAATTTGTCTAGCTACCCAAGGAAAGCTGCGCGTCCTTTTTCTATTTTCTATTTCACCTTCTTTGTTTTGTTTTCTCCTGTTTCGCTTTTAAGAGGTTCCCTTCGTGCTGCAGCCGTTATTTCGGGGTCATTAGAGTGAAGGGCATCTGGTGCGCTTGTTAGCCACGAGCAGCCGAGCTGCGTGAGCTTGTACCCAGTTACTGAACCGTCCTAGCCAACACAGCTGCCATTTTCCCGTTGTGTTGATAGGTCATGCTTTTTCATTCTTTTTTTGAGCTTCGAGTCCTTGTTAGGTAGCATATTACGCAGCGGCAGCGGAGCCTATTTTGGAAGTTTCATTTCACGAAACGAGCCGGAGACTCTGCTAAGCGCGCAAGCTTAAAGGGGTACTGACACGAACATTTTCAGTTGTTCATTTTTTTGCGTGAAATGAAAGGTGAAGCCCTCAAGAGCCTAGCAAAGGTAGTGTGAAGCGCGAGTGCAACCTGAAGAAGTAATTGCAGTATATTTTTAAAAGGTAGTTTCGATTGCCGCTGTACTCTGAAGTCACAACACGGTATGAACTTCCCGTCACGTGCTCTCACAATATTTAGTGACGTTTCCACGAACGTTCCGCACCCTGGCTCCGTTGGTGACGCACGAGCGGCCATTTTGAATGTTTTGGTGACGCACGAGCGGCCATTTTGAATGCTTTGGTACCGAACGTCATCCCAACCAGCCAGACTGCGGCGTGAAGTCAACTGAATTGGTACTGTAGCCTGATGTCAAGCTAGTGTCGATGGCGGTAGGTGCGCCATGGAAAAATTGACTGTAGTATCATAATAAAATATCTTATCAGCATTTGTCTGAGCTTCATGCTTGCTCAGAGCCATTTCTGCATACAGGATATTTGTATGGCGGAGTAAACTCGCCTTCCAATAAAGGTGTCAGTACCCCTTTAAGCCACGTGCAAAGTATATGTATATGTATACAAGGACTGTCGTGCAGTTTGAAAGAGCAACGGCCTTTCAGACGTCGCGAACTAGTGCCAATATGTGAGAATATAAGGGTCATGTCGCGAAGGTTGCTTTTTCTGTAGCTCAGGCGAATTTTTAGGTCAGTGAAACCGCGACAGCAATATTTTTAGGGTCAAGAATCAATCCCGTACATTCAGAACTCAGGGACCCTTTATTGCGGATATTCCATCTTCTTAGTTATAGAAAACTTTCTTTGAAAACTAGGATGATAACGCAGCCCGATTTGTCTGTAAAAATTATGTTTTGAGTTCCAGTGTTACTGCACTTAATAGCTTGGGATGGAAATTATTATGCACTCTCCGAAAGGAAAACGTAAGATTCGAATATGCTCTACAAATTTTTTGCGGTATAGTGAAATAAATCAGGGAACTTACTTTTACCCCCTCATTTCATAACTCATAGAAGTGACCGCTCGTTAAAAAAAAAGGAATTTTATTCCCTCAGTTGTCTATTTGTACGAGCATATGTAACCCTGTGTATCGCCCCCGCCCCTCCCCACACACAATAATTCCTTTGCGCATTTTAGGTACTAGAAATAAATAAAGAAATAAATATCTGCACATAGCAGACGCCATGTCTCGATGTGTTACGTCGTTGGTTATTTACGCCGGCGTTGGGTATACGTGATATATGAATTCACTTTCGGAACTAGGGAGCATTTTGTGTTTGTCAATTTAGGTTTCGCTATTTCAGGTCACCTATATTAATATATCATTATTGAGAAGCCCACAAACTTTACAATCGAGAAACATACATTAGCACGAAATACTACACTTTAAACTAAAACAGGTACAGCAAAATATTTGGCAACCAATGAGCCACAATAATGTCCACAAATTCTCTGCCTTTCCTCGCGCAATTTTTATTGGAATGCGTTATCTAAAGAAGCAGTGAACTCAGTTTCGCTGGATTCATTTATTCAACATCTTCAAAACACTAGTTTTATTGATTTAAATGACTAACAGTGCAATATACCTTCATTTGAATGTATCATCAGCAATAAGTGATCAACAGCAATATATGCTCTGCACATCCCTACGTCTTTCCATTTACCTATGTACTCAAGAAGAGGAATTAAAGGGTCGTTTTTTTTCTTAGACACATCCTTCTTGGCAATCAACAGACAATCAAGCTAAGGAAACTAAAAAAGTGGACGTTAGCCATAGTAATTACAATATAAATTGGAGGAAATTAAGCTGGACGAAAAAAGAACTTGCCGCTGGCAGGGATCGAACCTGCAACCTTCGAATAGCGCGCCCGATACTCTACCAAATGACCTACAGCGGTGGTCGTCCTCCCGACTCCTTTCGCGGGTGTCACTGTCACTGTGTATTTAAAGGTGGGAGCATTTGTCAGCGGTGCTCGTAACCTGAAGGCGAGTGTGGAACGCTATTTCTCTTGCCTGCTCACGTCACGTAGGAAGCGACACTAGCAGGCAAGAAAAATGCACAGAAAGTGGACGGTAGGGCGTGCGCCGCCGTAGCTCAATTGTTAGAGCATCGAAGGTAGCAGGTTCGCTCCTTATTCGTCAAAATATTACTTTTATTGATGTAAATGGCTGATATTGAAATATACCTTGATTTGAATGTAATTGTCTTGCATTACTGTAATTTGTAATTACTACAAATAACGTCCCCTACGCTTTCCTTGACTTGATTGTTTGTTGGTTCTCAATAATATTGCATCTAACATTTATGTACTCTTTATTTCTTTTGCTTTTACAATTATGCCAAGGAATTCAATGCATTACTGTTACTCTCTATTTGTGCTGTTTGTATAAACTCCTGGCTGGCCCCGTGGAGGGTCTGCAGTATCTGTAAATAAAAAAAAACAATAAAGAAGTCATAGCAACATCCTACAAAAAATTCGCCGAGTATCTGCGTGCTTCGTTGCAAATGTCGTCAAAAGACGATATAGGATACACAGTGTTAATGCGGGCTTGTTGGTACATATTGAACTACGGGTAAAGACGGGGCAGTTCTTGGTCCTGCCCTTCTTTCTTTGTCCCGTTGTGGCGCTGTTTACTCGTAGTTCACGATAGAGGCGTTGCCACGTGAGACATGGACGCCATCTGGCAATACGTCGGGAAACATGAGCTGGCCCAAAGGGCACGGAGGAAGGAAAGTTTTTCCTTCCTCCGTGGCAGAGGGCTTTCGTCGGCATGCATAGCGTCGCATTTTCAGCGCAGCTTCAGAAACTAGGGTCTTTATAATTGCGTATGTATGTATTTTCTGGTAAAGGAACACACCCCCTCATACTTACCAATGTTGCGCCTCAGATATGCGTAGTGTTTGCTTTTTGATCGACAGTGTACACAAGTATGAACCTAGCCACCAGTTCGAGGTGGCCGGACGTTCGGCAAGTGGTTCAACTTTGGCCGGGTGGCTCAATCGGGTGCCAGACAGGCAAACAGACAGACAGACCAAAATTTCTGCGTTTAAATTCCCCACGAAAGACTATCGTATTTAAAAAGGAACACGTGATACAAAAGATGACCAAAGGGACGCGACTACACATGGGTACTACAAATGGCTTGAAGGAGATGGCGTCACTCTATTTCTGTTGCAGACCCCAGTTTCAGAACAGCGTCACGTCACGTGCGTCATAAACAAGCTGCTTTGTTGAGTGTAACGGTACCCATACCAGAGTCCTTCAATATTCTCCTGGTCATGAAGCTGCGCCGTAACTCTATGAGGGAGCTTTGTGCGCTGCAAGCGGAGACGGCGGGGCGGCGCTGCGTCCAGTCCGTTGGGATAGTTAACGTGGGGCCTAAGTGTGAGGGGCAGATCACGTGGCAAGTCGGAAACAGGCAATCGAGTATTGATTATTGTCTCATGACGGAAGGAATATATGACAAACTGAGATGAGAATAGAGATGAGAATAGACGAGGAAGGCATTAGCAGCTTGGGTGGTGATCATAAACGCATAATATTACAAGTGGGATATAAAACTGAAAATAAGAACATAGAATCAAAGTTTGGCAGCTTGTATCTAAATGACAAACAAATAACAAATATAGCCGCAAGCGTCGAGGAAAAAGTAGACGAACTACCAGGCAGAGACTGGAAGTATAGTCAGCTGCTTCATGTTATCACGAAAGAAATGGAAAAAGAGAAGAAAACTATTCGTTGGAAAGGAAAGAGAAAGCCAAAAAGTTCGTGGAACAAAGAAATCCGGGAGGCGATCAAGAAGCGACGTTAGGCATCACGGGAGCACAGACAGGCAAAAAAGGAGGAGCGGCCACAGGACGAAGTCAACCAAATATGGGAAATATATTTAGAGCAAAAATCCATTGTGCAGAAATTAGTCGAGGCAAAAATTAAAGGTGAAAGTGAACGCTGGATGACAGAGATTCGCGAAAAGAAGGCTGCGCCTAGGATATTTTGGAGCCACCTAAAAGCGCTGGGTAGGAAGTCTGTCACAATGCAACAACATATGGTAGATGAAGGAGGAAATCAAGTGGAAGGGTATGAAGCGCTAGGTTACATCCGAAAGATAACAGGCGATTCGTTTAAAAAGGTCGCCCAGGGGGTTCCCCCGGGGAGTAAAAGTACGCAAAGGAGTGCAACCGACGAAGATGTAGTACTAGAGATTTTCAATTGGAAGAAGGCCGAAGGAAAAATTCCTAAGCGCACTACTCCGGGCTTAGATGGGGTTCCCGTCAGCCTCATTAACGAACTCGGACATAACGCCAAAGAAGCACTGCTGAAAGCCGTAGAAAAGTGCTTACATGAGAGGGAAATACCAGACAGTTGGCGAAAAAGTAGAATGAACTTAATCTATAAAGGCAGGGGAGGAAAGGATAACATTCGCTCGTATAGACCGCTAACCATTACATCGGTGCTATACAGGTTGGCGACGCAAGCAGTAAAATTAAAAATAGAAGCGTGGGTAGAACACAATGATATTTTGGGAGAACTTCAGAATGGATTTCGAATCAACAGGCGGTTAGACGATAATCTGTTTGTTCTTATCCAGTGTATAGAAATATCGAAAATAGAAAACAGGCCCTTATACGTAGCTGCGGCAACTTTTGATCGCGCATATCAAATCTTTCAGGCTATACGTGGATACGTGGCTGTGTACGAAGATATCGCAATATAGCCTCGTATTTAAAGACCAAGAGTCAGTTTGAGTGAATGAATTCTTTGAAAATTGACGATTATCAAGGGATAGTTCACAGGGCTTTCCCCAGGTTTTCGTGTTTTATTTCGCCTTCATTCATCACTACGGTGCCGTGCCGCGTTTAAACATCGGTTGCTCGTGCAGTACTGTGTAGTTTTCACAATCCTTTTTTACTGCATTTACTGTCAAGGCGAAAGCCTTACATGCCTCACCAAACGCGAAAATGGATCGTCGGCGTCCCACCTCGGCGGCGATCGCAAAAAATGATCATCTCGTGATAACGTATTTTTGCGCTCTTGAGTTGCGACTAAGGCTAAATTATTTTTCGTTATTTCCGCCATTCGTAAGCGTCTCGGTCTTCATTAGGTGTTGATACATATACAATTAGCACGCCAGAACCAGGCTTATTACGCACGACTGTGAGGAACTGTTTTATTGATCCATCAGATTCAAACCCTATTAGATCACCAGCACTCAAAACCAAATGTTTTTATTTAGTACAGACGTTTGCCCTAATGCACATGCACAACACATATCTTGTGTGTATATTAGACGTTTTGAAGAGATCATTCGCTCGCATGACGAAGGTGCGCCTCTCTTGCGCTGTCACCCTAGCAAGCTTCAGCTGGTAGCGCTGAAGTCGCTGTTCCAAGCAACGAACGTGTGCTTCCAATTTTTAAAGCAGCGAGGAACTGCATATAGCTCCGTCTGTTTGGCATGCCACCTCTACATTTTTAGTGACCTCAGTGCCTGTGTAAAAGAAAACAGCGAACATTGCACTCCTCGAACTCATGTTTTACGGGCATGCAACGAGTAAGTGTGCGTCAAGGCGGTCAATAGGCTCACCTTCATTAGCTGTGTTACTCTCCGCAGTAGCTGTGTCAGAGGGGCTCGTGCACAGTGTTGGTGCAGCCTCAATGGTCTCCACATCTGGTGATGGTTCCCGACGACGCTTAGAACGCGTTTGCTGTCTAGGCAGGCCAGCTCTGGACGTTTTCGCGCTTGAGAAATACGCCGGGAGGCCATTGAAAATCCTCGCGTCCTGTGGGAGTCACGACAGCACTTCCGATTATCCATTGGTCCACGTGAACGACGTCACTCTCATCAAAGTGCTTTTCACATAGGCGTACATGTGGGGAAGCAAATGAGAAACCACCGGTTTCTTGTCGCGGTATGGTGCGCTTCCGCTTTTCCCGCCGTTCGGTGTCTCGAGGAAGCGAGAACATCCACACCTTTTTCGTCGTTTCCCTTGTATCCGGATCGACATCCGAGTACGCAGCTGGTACACGGCATCCTTCCCGACCTTCAGGCACAACACACTAGCCACATGAAAAGACATACGGCGAAAAGGACGCGCTAAAATGCCACAATATCTCTCAGTGACACCGGCAGCTAATTCTGCTGCCGTCGGCGCGATGCCGATGGATGGATGGATGCTATGAGCGTTTCCTTTATAACGGGGCGGTGACACGTCTGCCACCAGTCTCGAAGAAAAAAAAACCTTCCTTGTTTTATGTTGGCCTAATACCTTATCTACATTGATTAAATCTATGTGATATACGAAAAAATATAAATTCACGGTCCATCTCTCTGCCTCTTAAGGCAGAATGGCCTTATTTTTCCCCATTATTTATTTTTGTACTTTATCTCTAGTTTTCTGCCACCAATGCTCTAACCGTCTCTTACTTATTTCTATCGTGGACGTGTTCAGCTTTCCATTGTTGTCCCTCAAGCCCAAGGCTTCCTGTACACTCGTGCGCACACGTATGCACACGTATACCTGGGTGAATATCGCCACATTCAATCAGTACATGTTCCATCTTTTCCTTAGTTCCCCCGCAGCATGTACATTGTTCTTCTTCGTTACTGAATCTCGCTTTATAACCAAGCGTTCTAAGGCAGCCCGACCTTGCTTCAAACAGTAAAGCGATTCCCCTTGAATTATCATAAAACCTTTCCCTCCTTATTTCGTTTTTTCCCTTTCGGTAGTTACACAGAGCCGGCTTCTTTTCCACTACTTTCATCCAATAAGTCCTCTCCGCCTCTCTGACCTCCCGCTTAATGCTCCTTGTTGCCATATCGCCCGCACTGCTAGCCGTATATTTACTGGTGAGCCTCCTAGTTATTTTTCTCCACTGCGTGTCAACGCTTTTTCTATACAAATACCTGAAAACCTTCTCTGCTCATCTACTCTTCTTTATTTTCCTCAGCCTCTCTTCGAATCTCATTTCGCTCTGAGCTTCCCTCACTTCAAAGCCTGTGCATCCCATATCTCCCTTTACAGCCTCATTTGTCGTCTTTCCGTGAGCGCCCAACGCGAGGCGGCCCACCGTCCTTTCATCTACATCCATTCCTGATTGTACCTCTGACTTCATGCACACCACTGAGTTCCCAAATGTAAGCCCCGGGACCATCACACCCTTCCACAGCCCTCGAAGCACCTCGTACCTATTGTATCCCCATAGAGTTCTGTGCTTCATAATTGCACCATTACTCTTTCCCTTTGCTACCGATGCTTTCTCTTGTACCTCCATATATCTATCCCCCTCATTTACCCATACTCCGAGGTACTTGCACTCGCTTACCCTCGGTATTTTTCGGCCCTGTATTAAGACCGCATGGTCTTCGTGATCACTGAATACCATGAATCTACATTTGTTGCACTAAATCCTAGTCCTAGAGCCTCACATTCCCTTCCGCATATATCAGCCAGTCGCTGTATATCATCTTGACTCTCCGCAAATAAGACAATATCATCAGCATAAAATAGACCTGGAAGCTTCTGCTCAACCATCGTGCGGACCTGCTTGTGTGCCAAATTAAATCCAATGTTGCTACCTTCTAACGCTTTTCCCATCCTCACCATGAACAGCATGAATAACAGCGGGGACAAAGGACATCCCTGTCTCAACCCCTTGCTAATTTCAGCGCTGTCCTTGCTACTTATTAACGCGATAGCGTTGAGAGCTCGTGTCGCAGAAATTCCGCCGCCGGTGTCGGGACCGTTGGTTGTGAGCGAAAAATCATCCGTGAGCGAAAAATCGAGAAAGGAAATGGACAACTATGTCCATCTAGCGGAAAACATATCAAGCCAATGCCGCCTTTCCAGAGAAGGCGTTGATCAAGCAAACAGCAAGCGCTAGATAATGTGCTGCCATCTGTGAGGCGTTGTGAGACTCTTCATCGCCTCCGAGATGGCAAGCGCGCGTCGTGTACCTTGGAGGCCATGCGACTCTTGCTTTAGATCAAAAACCTGCATGTACCATTCTCGTGTGTCTGTGTGCGTGTGTGTGTAACAATACACATTAATAGGTATGCACTTAGTGGTTGAAGTGCGCACCAGGGGCCGGATTTCGCTATTGCTTTCAACTCTTAAAGGCGAAACTTAAGGGTCCCCCAATTTTTCCTTCCCATTCTATACAAACTGTATTTTCTCGGTATATTTCCCTGAAAAGGTGTATACAGTCGTCACCTATGCCCACTTCTTTCAATATATCCCACAAAATTTCCTGTTTAACGTTGTCGTACGCCCCGGTGATATCTAGACGTAGAGCCGTATATTGCCTAATTCAAAATTTTATTTATGTGTTCTTGTGTACAATGTAGTGTGGCGTAGCCGAGAGACTGCACGATAACTTAATCAGTTTATATCTTTACGCAGAAACGCTTCAGCACCAGGCGGAGCTCCACATGACGACATTCTTGAGTTTGCCTCTTTTTACCACAAACCATGGTGCTCGTACTGCGGTTTGACGCCTCTAGTCCCTGGTGGCGAAGCTCAAATGTGTCAACGTTTTTGCTTTTACAGCTTCCGTATGTACCCTGGGTACATACGGAAATTTTGCAGCCATGGTACTTCCAATGCTTTGTGCGCTCCACAGATCGTTAGAGCACCAGTATATGTTTGAAGTATTTAGTAATGTCTTGGAGGCTGCATTAGTGTAACAGAGCAACACTAAACTGACTCGTTTTTCTTCAGTGACGTAATGAGCGCGTCGTGATGAGAGGTCGTCCTCCCTGCGTGGAGGGAGCCTAATCGATTCTGCGGGCATTTTCAATAAAGCTTTTCTCTCTCTCTCTCCCCTTCATTAGAGAAAAATTATAAGATTCCCGACTTCTCGAGGCGATCAAATGAAAGAACTCGAGAAATGTTCTTCTATAATACTTTATTACCCTTTTCCTTCTTCGATATATAACACGTATTTTAATTTTTGTCTTGCCGGCATATCATACAAATGGAACTGTTTGAAACTGATTAAACAGAAATGAAGCAAGTGTATTCGTTTCCATTAGGAGCCTTCATAAGTTTGGTGTATATCGTTGTGTCAGTTATTTTACTGCTTCGTATTATCTTTATCTTCAGGGTAACGAAACTAACACAACGCCTCTGTTTCTCTTTCGTCTGCCTAAATGAAGCGATGAAGAGCGCAACCTTATGCTAAAATAACAGATTATATTGTTACGGGGAAAAATACAATACTGAGTCAGTATCAAGGCACAGCACAGCTCACAACACAACGTCGACTTCTTCACCTCTTTTTCAGCTCCCTTTTCAGGGTATATCCCACTATGCCCTCTTAGCGTAGGTAAAACCGCGCAACACAACCCCCGGCGGCAAAAGCGCCGACCCGGCGCGTCTATGGGACCACAGCAGAAGGTGGGTGGTAACGCCTGAGCCTGGATACGTGGACGACGTCACGGGATAACAGAGGAGAAGAGTTTGTAGGATTAGCCGGGACGATTTCGTATGTAACGTCTGTCAATTGTCGAAGCACGCGGTATGGCCCCGTGTATCGAGAAAGTAGCTTCTCAGAGAGACCGGCACGTCGCGTTGGGGACCAGAGAAGAACGAGAGAACCCGTTGGAAAACGTTCGTCACGATGCCGCTCGTCGTAACGGTGCTTCTGTGTTTCTTGAGAAGCCGTCAATCTGTGGCGGGCAAGCTGACGGGCGTGGTCAGCGCGGGCAGTAGCGTCGCGTGCATATTCCGTGGTCGACTCTGCAGCAGCCGGAAGGAAGGTATCCAATGGCAACGTTGGTTCGCGTCCAAACAAAAGGTAAAACGGTGAGTATCCAGCGGTGTCGGGCCGGGAGGAATTGTACGCGAACGTCACGTAGGGCAGTGCAAGGTCCCAGTCACGATGGTCGGTCGACACGTATTTTGAAAGCATGTCTGTCAGGGTCCGGTTTAAGCGCTCTGTCAGCCCGTTTGTCTGGGGATGGTAAGAGGTCGTGGGCTTATGCTGGGTGGAACAGGAACGCAGGATATCGTCAATCACTTGTGAAAGGAAAGTACGGCCTCGGTCTGTCAACAGTTGTCGTGGGGCACCGTGCACTAAAATAAGATCCCGAAGTAAAAAATCAGCGACGTCTGTAGCGCAGCTGGTTGGAAGGGCTCGCGTGATTGCGTAGCGGGTCGCGTAATCGGTAGCAACGGCAACCCACTTGTTTCCTGAAGTGGATGTTGGAAATGGACGGAGAAGGTCCAAACCGACTCGGAAGAAGGGCTCCGGGTGAAGACACGCCTTCGCCAGCTACGTCGGCAACATCTCCGACAACAACAACCCAGTACGTCGCTTTAACGCAACCCCGTGACCCCGGCACCTTTACCGGGGAGAACAACATCGATGTGGACAAGTGGCTCAGCATGTACGAGCGCATCAGCAAGCAGTATGGCTGGGATCCAACCGTTATGCTGGCAAATGTCATCTTCTACCTCGACAAAACCCTTCGCGTCTGGTTTGAGGCCCACGAGCACGAAGTCACAAGCTGGGACATGTTTAAACAACAGCTCCGTGACCTTTTCGGCAACCCATTTGGTCAACAGCTTGCTGCACGGAAAGAATTGGCCGTACGTACTCAAACGTCAACCGAGCCCTACTTGACCTATATTCAAGAAGTGTTAGCCTTGTGTCAAAAAGTGTCAATATTTTTAAAACGAAAGCGTTTTATGTCAGGGACTTCTGCGTCAGCAGGCGATTGGTGAGTTGGTACAGATGCATGGCTTCAGAACGGCGCAACAAGGAAGACGAAAAGGCGAAATATCACACGAACACAAGCGCCGTCTTTTCGTCTTTTCGACTTCCTTGTTGCGCCGTTCTGAAGCCATGCCTCCCACACATAGCCATGCGGGGCTTAGCCGTGTGCGAGGAAAATAGAATACTTTGGTTTAAAGCTATGCCGCGTGTTTTGGTCCTCGAAGGCCCCCTGGCGAAGGCAACACCCCTATGGCATCGGCTTAACGTGGACGGCGATCCTGGGCAAAGCACCCAGGGGAAATAGGCAGTCGCCTTTTCCTGGTCTCTCTTCCCACACGTATTCGTCTTTCTTTTTTCACTTTGAACCTTTGCAGTCCTCTTTTTTTTTACTTTCAGCTTTGTTTGCGGCTAAGGTTAGCTTTGATCAAGTATCCGTCATTTGCCTAGCCCTTTCAGCCCTGGATTTTTTATTTTGGCCGGGGACATTTTTTGTGCGTGTTTTCCTTATAGTTAGGACCTCAGAAGACCAAAAACGAGAAATTGAGCCAGTGGTGCAAGCATTTATGGATTAATTAGCATGGAATCAAATTAGGTCATGAGGGCTCAGGGGTTGTGAAATTAGGAAAATGGCTTTTTTATTTCTGCTACTCACTAGAGTACACAAAATCTGAACCACGTCTCATTTTTCAGTGTGATACTCCTCTATACAGCTTCTGTACGACGTCCCGAAAACGGCGCTTAGCCGCCTCACCTGACCCGCCTCGGCGTCCCCCATCACTTCGGTCAGGCTTTTTCTTCTTTGTATCTCCAAGCTCCGCACATATGTCGCAACATTGGTGTCGGTCACAGTGGGGATCATTGAAGAAGTATTTCCCCAAGAATGAGCAGTTTTGGTTTAATTTCCGAGGTGCTAGGGGAACTTTTGTGCGGTGTCGTCAATTGACGACGCCAGGGCCGAAAGGGCTAAAGGCATAAGACAAGAGCAGTGATGTACCGCCGACGTATGCAACCGTGCGACATGCCCAAACTTGCAGCGCACCCTTGTTGAGCTCCGGCGTGGGTTCCCGCCACCGGGCCTAGAAATGGCTAGTACGCATGCAGCATCGTTCCCCTAACTGCTTGATCGTAGCGCCTCAAAGTGTGTGCGCACCGAAGAAATGTCCAGCCATTTCGCTTGCCAAAAAAGGAACATTCCATCGATACCACGTCGTCCAGAGCATGAAGCCCAAAAAACCAGACAGAATAATTTCACCATTCTCCGTTGGCAAGTGTCTCATGAAAACTATCGGTACGGGCTATAAAAGAAGCAAAATGACTCACGCCGACACCAGGTCCGACAACAGCGTCACTGCGAAAAACTTCCGAGACTTGCAGGCTTCCGTAGCATAGAGATATCCGTCACACGCCACCGTTCTCCGAACACTGTATGAGTAGTGTGGGTGTAGGCCAGTTCGTGATTCATCATTAGCAAAGGTAACCGCAAAAGCACACGGTGCACATAAAGAGCCCACACGTAGCTATGGTCTGTTTCGGGTTCTTCATAGCGTTACCTCCCAACCTAACCCACATGATTTTGCTGTTGCCGAGTTCCAGCGCGGCCGGACAGACCGAAAGAACATAAATGTTCAACGCATTTTCATCAGACGAGAAGGCAAATAAATCACCACGGAACCGGAACCTCCGATAGATTTTTCAAAAATCAATGGTATGGCCACGGATTGCAGGGCTGCCATGGACGACCTACATGTGCGAAATGTGTGGCACAGGGCCACCCTGTGGGTGGCTGTACTAAGGTACTTCATGGAGTAAGCAATGATGGTGACCACACAGCATATTCCATATATTGTGAAACTTAGAGGAACGAAAAAGATTTACATTGGAAATTAATGAAAACATCTAATTAAATGGAGCCTGTAAAAGGTGCTGTGAAAACCTGTAAAAAGTACGACAAATGCTGATGCGGCGCGTCAGGGAACAGCGACGCAGTTGCGTCGACCAGTATACCGGCTACAGTGAACTAGAACAGGGGCTCGGCCCGCGCGGAGCGAGCCGTCGGTTGCGCACCAGTTCCTGACTTGGAAGCAGACAAGGCTGCTTCGTCGTCATTATACACGGACAGACCAGTGGCCTCTGCTATCTCTGGCAGCGGACTGGGCAGTGCTCAGGCTCAGGCAGACTGGTAGACCTCAGGGCTGGTAGGTCGAAAGGTTTAGCATCTCGAGGGGAAGCCAACGAGCCGCGCACATCGCTCGACACAGCAGGACCAACGTCTCCTTGGAGGAAATGGACACTACTCCTCAGACGCTACGCATGGCGCCTACGGAGCGGCGAGAATTCCTCGCCGCATCTTCGATGCGCACAGGAACCTGTTGGTTGAATCTAGGAGAAATACGCGAGGCCGTTTAATTGCGTGCTTACAAAAAAGAACCTACGCGTTTCAACCGCGTTCCAAGAAAACTTATTTTTCTACCCATATCAGCTATACATCTTCAAGCTTTCGACATCATAAGCTCCCCGGTGGAAGCTTGATGTTGTCGATTGGCAGAAGTTGCGAAATCTTACTAGTATTCCGTGGACTTTCATGTCATCCTTAATCATCGATGTTGCTTTTGAGTCTTTACTGCTCCCATAATTCATCCGGCTTCCGATTGTATGCCTGATGTGTGTGGTGTGGCGTCGAAACAGCCTGTCTCTTGATAAAACTGCCACTATCAGAAAGCACGTAAAAAATTCACCGCCATATCCACGAAGTGAATGATGTTAGAGGAGCTTGCTCGGAGATGGTCGGGTAACCCGCGAATAGTCCGTGCACATTCCTCTATCATCATGTATAGACGTGACAACGTTGTTATACATACATTACATCCACAATGTTTATTAATTTACGGTTGGATGCACTATATACATTTTGATGAAGTGTATATACATTTGGATGAACTATAAACATTATATATACACAAAAGATGTTGTTTTACCAAGTTGAAACACATTCCTCTACCATCGTATATAAACGTGACAACGTTGTTATATATGCATTACATACACAATGTTTACTAATGTAAGGCTCGATGTTCTATATACATTTTGATGAAGTATATATACATTTCGATGAACTATAAACATTATATATACACTAGAGATGTTGTTTTACCAAGTTCAAGAAGGGCGTCCCTCAATGAGTTCGGGGACTGGTTTCCCTTTAAGGTGATTGCTTTATGATTGATGAACTATATGCCTTACATATGTTCTTTTACAAAGTACAAGAAGGGCGTCCCTCGATGAGCTTGGGGACTCGTTTCCCTCTAAAGATGATTGCTTTATGATCAGTAAAGTATGTTGCCAAGGGATCATCGATGATGGGACGCAATGGAAAGTTCGAGAAGGCAACATCGATACAGGTGCCCCTGATGGTGGTGGGACGTTTGCAGTCGTACGATACGCATCGGAGAGCGTAACGTGAGATCATGTGTTGGCTGGTTACTGGCAAGGCGAGATCTTCCCGAGCTGCTGCTGCGTTGCGAGCCCGTCGCGCTGCTGCCGTTCATGCTGCGGAGCGGCAACGAAGAGTGATCACTTAGTGAGCTCCCGGCGAAGAGAAAGGAAGCCAGCGAAACGAGAGGTGCGGCCCTCGAGTAGTCACCTAACTAGCGCTTGCGCTGAGCGTGGTGTGTGCCGCCTTGAGCGGCGGCGCCATCTAGTGAGCAATCTTGAAAACACCGGAGAGAGCGCAGCTGCGCCGAGCGTGGTGTGCCGACGGTCACGCAGGTGAGGACAAGGCGCGAGCTTGGCGAGCAAGCTCCTAAAACAAAGAAATGCGTTGGAGTTGCTGCACGATTCTGACACTGCGGATAAACCAATTTTAAGAAGGTGAAGCCCGATGGTAGAAGAACGCGACAGTAGTCTAGGAAAGAGAGTTTGTAGAAGTTTTGATCAGGCGTCAACTCTTACAGGGTTGAGGCTAAGGTATGAAACAGGGTTGATAGGGTAAGTGACCGGCAAACACATTCGCTTTATTTGGTTAACACACAGGAAGATACGCTGGAAGGCCGCGCAAACTTCTTGGACGACCGTTTCAAGTATGTGCCCAGCTCATCACATAACTCAGATACATTCAGACTATACAGAACAGAAATAGACGGATAAAAATTATAGAGAAAATGTACGAACTATGAGGCATAAAACGAACGATTCTCATCATCGCTATGCAGCAACTTCTTGGAGAATCTCATGAAATAAACATGAAATTTCAGCATGGAAAAAAAAACGTGAAGAAAACAAAATAAACAGGAAATTGGAGCATGAAATAAACAAAAGTAGTATATGTTCATGGGCATGGTTGCTAATCTCTGTGCGAATGTCTGGAAGCAAGGCGTGATGCTGCATTCACGCAGTTCCTTTAGTATTTACTTAGCGATGGCGAAAACAACCGAAAGCAAAAGCACGCTGTGCTCGCGCCTAATGCATCTTGTCATCAGAGACGCGCTCGAAGGAAGCGCGCTACTACACATACTTAATCTAGGGCTTAAGTCAGAAGCGTTCAGTATCGCTTCGCTCATCATCATACCCTGTGTACCATCTTTTCTTCTTTCCCCATGCGCGGGAAAAGACTGAAGCGCTACATTACGAACTATAGTACGTAGCAGTTGTCACCTCTCCATCTCTGAAACAAATTCGCATCGCGGGTGTGCTCTTCTGCGGAACTTCCTGTATATTTTTAAGATATTCTTCTAGCTCGTATAATTTATCATTTTATTTTCTGACATCTCATATACGGGCCGTCTTTCTAAGTTGCGCTCAATTAGTGATTGGGTTTTTTTGACAACATCTACATTTTAAGCTGGCATTTCACGGGCCATTACGATTACATGCTGTGCAGTGGTTCAGAGGAGCAAAATTATTCTTAAATTGTGGCAAACTGTGTCTGGAGAAAACAAAGCACCGCCTTATAGCTACGCTTGCCTATCAACGGCACTCCTGGAGTCGGCACTGCGTACAAATCGAAGTAAATGGGTGGTTTTCATCAAAATCAGTGGTTATATGTTGTTATGTTAAACAAATATGCTTCAAATAACTGCAACATATGGGTGTGTTTATAATGTTCGACGCGTTCGAGCTGTCTCTTCTCGCTTCCTTTGCCGTTGTCTTTGTTACGCTGACCGCGCATTCATGTGAACAAACGTGTTTCACTGAAAATATAAAGTCTTATATTTCTGAACTGATAACTTCTTTGCGGAACACTGACTCATAGCTGCACGTTTTGTGAAAAGGTCACAAGGTCATGCTATTGTAATTAATTATGTTGGCGTATTTTTCTGCACATCTGGCTGAGTGCGTAATCTCGAGGATTATACATCCTAACAGAGTAGTCATTTGACTCTTAAGACGAAAGCGTTAGATGTCTCATCCAACGTGATAAGTGACCTTCGGCGGCGCCCCACTGTGGGGTGTGGTGTCAAACCTGCGCTAAATACAATACGTGAAATATTTCTCGTCCACGAATATACTTACTTATTTTAGTAGTGTGTAAGCCTGAAGCAATATAGTGTGTAGGACATATTTTACTATATTTTTCCAATGCCTTATATACTGATGTCGTGTTCTTGTGTTACAGTCAGATGTATTTGTGTATTTTATATCTACTGTTGGTAATTATTATACTAGTAATACTGCTGTGTCGTTTTCCTTTTTTTAACAAATATGAATATTATGCATTGATAGTTTTACCGGTGTACGCGTACAGTTTTAGGTTCTATCTATGTTTAAAAATGTATCCTGCTGAATGTGTAATGAATTGTTCATTTTTACAAAGTGTACCATTGTGAATCATTCCGTAGGATCCTGTATGACTTGTTTTGTAAATATTCGTTTGCTTTCACAAGTTGTAACGTAAATAGTCTCCTGGGCCCCATGAAGCTGCTTTTTGTACCTTTCAGACCAGGAGCGCATATATAATATTTTCCATTCAGGTGAATAAAGAAAACTAAAGTATCTACCTCTGTAAAACACACTAAATAACTTTGTGTGAAGTCCAACAGGCTTGGGTGCCTGATTGTGTTTGGGTGCTTGGTGTCACTATGTCACTAAAACTTTTCGCCGCACGTCTTGTGCTTGTTTTTTTTTTTCATTCAGTTTATTTTGACAAAAGGAAAGTTTGCCTGGGTTGAAGGGACTAAAGGCAGATTACCTCTGCCTGACTAGGGTCGCTCCACCCATACATTTGCTCAGAAGCAGTGCACTGCGCCAATGCACTGCGCCACACAACATGATGCCGAGCTGTTTGTAATTTAATTCAAGGTGCCACCACAAAAGTCGACTGTGTTTGTGTTGACACGCAAGGAAGATGGGCTTTTTTCACCACAACCAAAGCTCACGCTTGTATTACGCAGAAAAAAATGATATCGCTAACGAATGAAATGATACCAGCGAAAACACTAATTTCGTTTTAGCATACGTATCTGCATTCTACAAAACATCTGAAAAACACTTTTTCGGCGGTTGCAAATTATGTGGATGCCGTCTTTTGACATTTCCAAAAGTACACATTTGCACCAGCTTTATTTTGTTGAGATTATCTGAAGAGGGTACGCTTGTGCATGAAAGCTGACCTGTACAGTATCGCACAGTTTACGGCTACAATATTACATTACGGAGACAGTTCTCTACGCACCTCCGCTAAAACCCACAACATCTACGCATTGATAAAGCGAAGTTCAGTGTTCTGCAAAATACAGCATAGCTGCTCTTCCGTGTGTGCCATGGTGTGGTGAACAGAAGACTGGTGGGCTCACTGGCGTCAAACTCCTGACGCCGCCTGCGCCTCCTTGCACACTAAGGAATGCACCACTGCACAAGACCGCCGATGGGTGAGTGGCACTACCACGAACCTAAGTCAGCGATTATGGCCGCCTCCAGATTTCCACAGCTAAGAATGTTCTGGTTGCGCATAACGATAATGTAAATCACGTCCATGATTGTTGGGTTTTGCGCGTGTTTTCTCTTTCGGACGAAATATGGTCTTTGTTGTTTGTATGTGTTGGCAGAATTCAGTCATTCAGGGACAGCCGTGGTGGCTTAGTAGAGTGTCTGAGATATCGGAGCGTAAATTCAAAAGGGTGGGGTCATTAGATTGAAGATTTAATCGTGTTAGCTTGATATATTAGTACCCCAGCTAGTTTTTCATCGAAATAAAGAGGACACGAAATGCTGCGGTTGGTAGCACCCGTTGAAATGGGAAGATGAAATACACACAGTTGATAATCGCATATATCGTAACATGCTATCAAAGAGACTCGGTAGACAAGAGTGACAGCAAGTTCCAATGTTTTTGCGATCGCCAAAGGGAATGACCTCCTTTGGCCTGAATATAAGCATAATCTTGGTCCACCATTGCTATTTTTGGTTGGTAACAACTTTATTGTGGTAACAAAATTATTGGCCATCGCTCTTTATATGGATGTGTTTTATAGGTTGCAGTAATGTACTGGATGAAAAAAACCTGCAATAATGTACAACAGAAATAGGTAGCTGAGATTTGTTATGGCTGCAACATTGCACGAAAGGAAAAGACAGGGAAGACAAGGCAGGCGAGTACGCAGGATCATGTGGGCAGCGTTCCATGTCTGCTTACTTATACGTGCATGTCTGGATTTCTGTCCGTGTGGAGCTGCTTTAAAGCGGATAAAATAGTGGCGAGTCGAAGCGCATGACTTTCATGCCCCGATGGTTAGTTCTGCAGTGTGCGCGTAAACGTGGTCATAATAACAACTACATGGCCTCCACATTCCCTTGCTGCATTCGCACTGCCAACGTCATCAATAGTTTAATGCATTTAGACTCGCTCGCCTTTTTCTTCCACAATTTCTTCACTGTAAAAGACAAAGCTTTTTTAGCCTACCTATTTTTCGAGATCGTTAGGAACTTCAGTGGCTGCACAATAAAGGGTGCCATTGGGTATTCATGCCAGGTACCGACGTCTCGAATAAGTCTCTTATGTGCGAACTTACCTCACGCGAAGAAAAATCAAGCTTGCTACTGCGCATACCCAAACTGTACAAATGCGCTGCTCTTTTTTCCCAAGCACGCCGATGTGGATTGTTCGGAATAATGAAGAAATTCCGGGAAATATATAAAATAGCAATAAGGGATCCTCATGAAGACGCTAAAAAGCGAATGCCACTCGCTGCGGAGCAAAAGGTCCCTGGTTCGATTCCGCGCTTCGGAAGCATTTTTCTGAATTATTTATATAGTACGAACACGGAGGTGGAATTTTTGATTCGCTCTTAGATCGAGTGTCCGGACAAATAATTACAACAGCGACCAAGAAAAAAAGTAGTAGAAATGGAACGTGTCGTTGTTTGCATGACATAGTACAGGGTTATCTTTGGCGCATCCTGGCTTTTATCGACCGCTGCAAGGGAAGTAAAGCTTTCCTAGATAGCCGCAAGACAAAGCCACGAGCCCGCCCTCGGCGCCTACAAAATACCGCAAAGTCTTTGTGAGCACATCAAAGAAAACAAGAAAACTCAAAAAGAGATCAATTTACCCGACAGGCTCCATCTGCCGCAAGAAATGATGGGACCCAGCGATGAAGCCATGCAAAAATCAACGCGGATATCTTCGGGTGTCCGTTGATAAGTATACCCTGTATTGTAGTTCCAGCCAAACAACGCTGCCCCTATTTATTGGGGGAGCTTCCCGTTTCGAAGCCGCCGGCATGGGGTTGTCGCTTTTCTTAGAAAAGACCTTCCTCGATTGCGGCCGCGACGGAACGTGAAAGGAGCATTCCAGCATGGTCGTAGTCTGTGACAGAGGCAAGCTTATGTGAAAGGTTGTTGGGGAAGTTTATAATTGTCGTGAGTGATATTTCGTTGTTTTTTTTGCTTTAGTGCATAAGATGCTGCTTAAACCTGCATGTCGCGTCAAATACCCTCCTTTTATTTTACACATTCAACACAATGTTTTCTCTCCGCGATGTTCGCTAATCCAAGGTCCACGCTGTCACGCCTGTTTGTCAGAAGAACACTGCTGAAAATGGCCCTTTAAAGGCTGACTTGCAAAATGCCACACAGCTATGGTAAAGCCGAATAACCAATTCCATACAGTAGTTCAAGTGGATGGAAGTTAAACACACGTGTACGCGTGCTTGTGCGTGTCGTTGTGCACCTGCCCACGCGCATCTCAGTAATTAAAGCGAAACTTTCTGTGTCTCACGAATTCATCCGTGAGCACCAAAAACGCATTGCAAGAAAGTCAACTTACTGAATGGAACAATTTATTGTATTGTACGGTAGTCCCACAATAGAACTAGAGTGCAACATTGGCACTCACTTTTTTCAAGTGCGGAAATGGTTGCAAAACCCGTCGTGAAAATCATCAACTGTGGCTTTTATAGGTATGATAAAAAAACACTTTTAGTCATGTTTATTTAAAAATCAGTTCCCGTGAAAAAAAATCAGTTCCCCACTACGACATCCTCTATCTCATAATGCGTTTACGCAGCGGAAAGAATTTCGCGCAAATTTGGCTATCCGGGCTCTCTAAAGGTGGACTAATTCCGTGGTACACAGGTAGTCTTTTATACCGTGCTCGCCAAATTGAGGTCGTCATGGTTGGTATTGCACCTGCAACATTATACTCAGCAGTAGAGGGTCACATCCATAGATCTACGCCGGTTGCAGTTACACTTTAACATGCAATATTGGTAAGAAACGTTGCATGAACGGATTCTATTGCATGAATAGATTCCTGGCTCATCCCAACCACTTCGTGAGAAAAGACTGTTTGCTGCCTTTTTACAGGTCTCTTCAATAGAAACGCTTACTTCAATATTCGGCAACGTGGTCACGCAGACCTATTTGATTTCTCGCCGTGATCGTCGACATGTTCCTTTCTACCAACTCGAAATATGAGTTTCCCTACTCGCGCGGGCGTCACAACACACGGCACCTGTTCGCTCGCTCAATTTCTCATTTGGCCACAATCATTCCTTCATTCCACTCCATGCAGAGTGGCAGCGTACTGGTACTTCCAATTATTGCCACCTGAAGGCTATCTATTTTAGGGTGCACCAGTTTGGGGGTTCTATTACGTTCCTCAGTACGTTCAAATCTGTGGATAATTTTACGAATGCACTGTGCGAACATGTCATGCAAGGTTTCTCCACTGAGGCGACATGGAAGCTGTGATATTGACGTCGTTGTCTTGCTTGGGTTGTCTTGGGTCGCTGCAACATGAAATGAAATGAACTCACCTGACAAACTGATTTGCTTGCTTAAGGTGGTGGGCCACCTTCAAAAGCCCAAGTTTTTCACCAGGTGGACCTTTATGTTGTTTTTTGTTTGTTTTTTTGTGCATGCCCAAACATTCAAAAATATGTTGCAACAAACAATTGTCCTCCTATCATCATTAGTTTGCAATATACAGCATGTTTTCCATACCCCATACTCGTATAGCGAAACCGAAAGCACATTGTGCTTTTTTCGAAAGTAAGCGTTATTGCGTCTACATTATTGATATTGTCACGTGGTCGTGACGTCGACGAAGACAACAGGCAGCACGTCCGAGATGAAACTGTTTATTTGCCCGAACTTGTGGCCGAGAAACTGAGAACTAGAACTACAGCAATACACGCTGTACAATGATAGCGGCGAACGGGGCGTCGTCCGTCGATCAACTGACAAGCGGTGAAGCGCGTCGGCATTTATACAGGCGCTATCGAATTTTCCAGCAATATCGCTGGTGGCGGCGTTATCTCTAGACAAAACTGGAACATTCGCGTGCGGGGCGCAATCTTAACAAACCGATCTACTACAATCGCGACGCTTCTAGAACATTACTTCGCGGACAGCGTCGAGCGTTGATAACCGTCTTTGCCGGTCAAACCCGAATACATCAAAACAAGACAAGAAGTGGGCGTGGCAATATTCAAAATACTTTATAAATTTTATTGTGACTGTTACATAAGAGATTGTCATTAAATATTATTTTGTGTTTCTAATTGTTTTTAAGTCTCTAAAAGCGGCCACAGGGGGGAGGCACACCTCTTGCAAGCTCTCAAATCTTTGCGTTTTTCTCATAATAAGAATTTGCTCCAAGTCATGTGACGCCAACTTTCATAACATTTTTCTCATTGCGTACGCCGAACTGAAATTTTGTATAACAGTTTACAGCATATATATCTCTGCAGTGAATGAAAATAAAAGAAATTCATGGAATATTTTAAAATGCACAGCTAGTTTTGCAAACAGGTTCAGTCTAAATTGGCTCTTTTCCCCTCTTTTTGGCTTTTTAAACATTACTTACTTGATATTTGCTGCATATATTAATCCTAGTTCATTGCATAGCTCCAAAATTTTGTTGTACAAATGCCAAAGATTTACTGAAATAAACAACCCATTAGTCACTTATCACGGCTAGCCTGACTACCACTGTTAAGACAACTTTTGACTAAGATCACCTCCCAAAAATAAATAATGAATATTTCGCATAATAAATGGCTGGGAAGTTAAATAAGACATGCTTGATTTGAAGAAAAAGATTAATTCAACGCTAGCTGCTGCTAAAATTATTTTTGAGTGGCCTACCACCTTAAATAAACATATTGACCAATCTGCTTTAGCTGTCTCCGCTACAAAGGTTGAGACTTTAAAAGCTATACCTCGAAAAGGTTCGCACAACATCAATTCCCACAGTGCACAATGTGTGCGCGTATATACGCCTTGCTTGTCACGCTTTACTCGATCGACTTTGCCTTGTTGCAAAGAAACTTAAAACAAAAGACGTGGCACACTGTCGATTAAACCAATGCCAATTTTTACAAACGCGCTGCTCTAACCACGATTTGTGGTCGCAAAAGAAATTATCGATTAACAGTATTTGCAAGTTCAGTCGGTTTGAAGGGTTTCCGATAAGCCAAATTTATTTTGTGCGTACTACATGAAAGCTTTAAATTATTTTATACGTTCGTGCGGCGTAATCACCGCGATCTCACCACCATCTCCTTCCATACAGCTGCACGTACAGTACTCATTGACTGAAGCGGGATATAGTTTTTTTTGTAGTATACCTACTGCTATGAGCAGTCGCTATAATCGTGACAACCGCGTCATTTCGCTTCGCATTTGGTCGCTATAGGTGACGTTGACTGTGATAAGTGTCCGAGTGAAAATTAACCCTATATGACACGAACTCTACACGCTGGAGACAAACGTACGTACATTACTTAGCACTAAGTTATCGTGTTTTCCTTCGTGATTACTGTACAGGTATTAAGGAAGCGCAGTTTGAGGCAATGAGCAATGTGGACTTTTTGCCCCTATTTCCCCTCCCCAGTGCTGGGTAGCAAACCAGATTTTAATATCTGGTTAACCTCCCGGCCTCCCTTTTTTCATCTCTCTCTCTCTCTCTTGGTGTGTCAGTTTCACGTTGTAATGCCGCAGCAACGAACGAGGA